>NC_056710.1:11904499-12204499 GCF_018831695.1 Puntigrus tetrazona | reverse complement strand
TCATGTCTTTCCAAAACTGTGTGACTTTCTTCTGAAGAACACAAACTGCTTTTGTCCGTACAATAAAAGTCATTGGGGTCCACTAACTGTCATCCCCAAAAAAAATACTTGAGTGCTAAAAGAGAAATAACATGATCAATCAGAATTTTCATGTTTGCGTAGATTTGCTGATTTATCTCTAGTTTTATTCACAAAATGTCATGTTCCTCGCAATATTTGGGCCGTGTATGTAAATGTGGTGTAGTCATGTGACGTGCTTAGAGGGGGGGGCCAACATTTTTCAAAATATGTTTTTTTTTTCTAAAAAATGAGAAATAATATGAGGGTGAGTAAATGATACATTTTCGGATAGATTATCTCTCGGTTTCAACTAATGCAACGTCAAAGGCTTCATCTGGCGGATGTCTAAAGCTAGTTCTATGTGTTAACCAAAAAAATCTGAATCCTCTCAATATTTTGGCTGCATAATATCTAAATATCATGAGAGATGTGCTGCTTTGACTGAGAGGGTCAACACTGGACCCCATAGGCGTTCGTTGAATGAACAACAAAAACACACACGCAAAAAATCCAACTCTAAAGACTCCAATCAACAGGCATTTACAAACACCATCAAAAAAGCATCAAAGTTTTCCTTACATTATTTTGGCTGCATATCAAAATGGGAGAGGTCCTGCTTTGGACAAAACTAAACACCATCAAAAAAACATAGAGACATTTTTAAAAATATCATTTTTGGTTTTCTAAAAGAGAAATAACATGAGCGTGGGTAAATGATGACAGGATTTAAATTTTTGAGTAGATTTTCTATTAGATTTAACAAATCCAACTTCAAAGACTCTAAAGCTAGTTTTATTTCTTAAAAAAAAAGCAAAAAAATCAAAATCAAAATCAAAATCCTCACAATGTTTTGGCTGTGTATCTAAATATAATATAAAATGTGCTGCTTTGACTGAGAGGGCCAACATCGGACCCCATCTTTCATTGCATGGACCTTTTTTGTTTCCTAAAAAACAAAACGAGTAAGTAAGTGTAAACGGTGACAGGACTTTCATTTTTGAATTGTCCCATTCACCGTCAACTTCAGCAAATGCGACTCCAAAGACTCGGTAGTCTAAAGCTAGCTTCATTTGCAAAACGGCATCCAAAAAACATCCCGATGTTCCTGGTGATGCTTTGGCTGCATATCTAAAAGTGGAGTAGTCATGTGAGAGGTGCTGCTTTGACTGAGGAGGCCACAGTGCTCATTTATGCCTCACTGGGGCTGTCTACAGTAATAGCAGCAGCAGATGTGTGGAGTGTTAAAATCCTTGCACTCCTCTAATAAGCACCTCTTCTCCCTCTATCATCATTTTGGGCTGCTCTGACTCGCTCCTCTCTGCCCTACTTTCCGCCTCCGTTCTATTCTTCTTCCCCACCGCCTCGTCTCCTCTTTCTTCTTCCAAGTTTTCGACTTTTGTACAATATTTATGAGGCGAGGTCTAGGGACGAGAGGAAGCCGTTTCAAACCTCAATGTGCCTTTCTCTGAATGAAATAAGCTATTTGCTGTGGCTGCGAATGCATCGTAAGGCTGTTTTCTGACCTTTAAGCGCTGACCACTTAAGAAGAGTATGAGCCGAAAAGATCAAGTGAAGAGTGAGAGATTTCGCTTTAATAGTTTATAACGTTGAACGATCAAATGGCCCCATAACTGTATAGCTCTCCTCTATAAAACCAGATTCAAATCCACAAAAGAAGAGCAATAAAGCTTATCACCAACAGTTAAACATCAGTCTGCTTTAAGTTATTACCCATCCGATGGGCACAGGTAGCTAAAGGGCACACGTGCTTAAAAGCAAGCAAGGTACCAAAACTCAAGTACACTAATGAGAGCAGACAGGAGCGTGCGGTATAAAAAGCAAATAATAACAACTTTCCTGAGACTGCAAATATAATTAAGACCATGTGCATTGCAAATGGAATCAAAGGCAAGTTCAAGTATATTCAGTCAGTCAGCATATTAAAATCAGAAAAACTCTTGATTCTACATTCTACACTCATGTGATTCATCCACTGTGAGCTTGGGGACGGCTTGTTCTTTTGGAATGATATTCAAGAATTTATCATCGTTCATGCAGAAAACCACCTACCACTTCTATTTCTGTTTAACTATTTCTTCTCTCTCTAATATGGTTAAAAAAAAAACATTATTTCATTTTCTGCAAAATGCTTACATTTATTGAGATCAAATGTTATAGGCTAGTGTACAAAATAAAATTTAATTTTGATATAGTTTTGTATAAGTCAAATTTGTATATAATTCTATATAATTTAAATATAAGTAAACAATATTTTGTACAAATATCATGAATTATTCATTCATAAATATTTACAATATTCACTTTCAAATCTGAACTAATTTTGCCTTGCTGAGTTTGACAGACATAATAAGAGTCTATAATATCATTTGTTTTGCTATGATGCATGTTTCTGCCATTTCACATTCATTATAATTTTTTCCCAAAAAAATTAATAAACAAATAAAATGTAATCATAACAAAATGACATGTTAACTTACTCAATGTATGATGGTTAAGTTGGTAAGTCATACGTTGAGTCAGAGGTCAGCCATACGAGGACGTGCATATGGCCGTTGCAGGAAGTAAATTTTTCTGTTTATAATTTTAAATAATCCTAAATGTATCTACATTTGCCCAAATTATTTATGATCCAGCTTCATCTACAGAAAAAGTTAGTATAAGAATTATTTGAATGAATATTTGCAAATCACCTTTACTAGTATAGACTAGTTAGGAAGTTCCATGACTACAGTAAACCGTCTCATAAGAACAGCTCCTCACTGAGCTCATTAGCATTTAAAGCAACATGGACTAGAATGGCTTGATGAAAACAGAGCTGATTATTGTAAAGGGTGTTTTTACAGTACCATTGAGAAATTTTAACCAAAGCATGTTATAGACTTTTTCGGTAAGACCCTAAATAATCAAAGAATCAACTTGTGGAAAATGGTCATCTGATGAACTCTGAAAACAGAACACTGTAGAATTATATCTACTTCACATTTTTACTGTGGGTGGTCATAAGAGACAACTTTCAAAAGCATTCAAAAATGTTACTAAGCCCAAACTTTTGAACGGTAGTGTATACTCACAAATCTGCCAAGCAAAAGATGGAGATGAAGTGCAGATGCCCTGTCAAGTGGGCACAGGCCAACCCATGGCCACCCCCCAGCTGTCTCTCGGTACTCAGGGATACACTCAGCCAGCATTTCTGCCAAAGATGTTTGATCTAAGAATGTCGAACAGCCCCATAAAAACATAAGAAAGTGATGGAATGTTCGCCCAGAGCGTCCACTTAGATTCTGATGCAAGAAGGAATGGGATGTGAGCGATATGTGATAAACAACTCACAACTCTATTTCTTGTCTGCCCAAACCACTTAGCCTCTAAATCACACCAAAACAAATAGTGACATGTTTCTGGTCTAAACACTACGAGAAACACTCCGATGTTGGCAAAAGTTGAGCTACATCTGTGAAACTTAGCTGGTTAGAGGCAAGAGATCTACGCCAGACTCATTACATCCTTCGCATTAAGAACACCACTGGGGGCTTCTTTTATGCCAGACATCTTAATATTAGTTCAATCATGTACTGCTGAATATCTCTGTATGAGAAACTGTCATCTCACCAACACAGCAGACCAAGCAAGCGGCCCTTTCACTGGCGAGGGGGTGTTTATTTCTGCAGCGAAGTCCGTCAGCGGTTTCCACATGTTTTGTTTAAGCATGACTCGTCGGATGACGTTTAGGGTGAATCCTGAGAGGGAATGAGGTAACATCTTGAAGAATTCCTTTCTAGACTTTGTGGCTCCATAAGTGAAATGATCCTGACAAACAACGAGTGCTTTGGTGCAAGAAATAACATTCAGTGGCTTTGCTGTTCTGGAAAGCAACCTCTATGACTTTTCAGTTACGTTAATTCGAACTGCATGCCTGGATTAACCTTTTTATGCAGCGGGGATTGAAAAACGCAAGAAAATTCTTAGTTTCCAACTCCGTTCTGAGATATGTAAGGTCGCTTCCTCCGACATCCTCTGATGCAGTGAAAGGTACTAATCAAGTCTTCCATGTGTGATTTTAAACACTTCCTCACCCACACATCCTCTTCAGCTTCCTACATCTACCTACCTAGGAGGAAGAGACTCTTCTGTCAAAGTCGTGAGATACCTCCTTAAAATACCCCCAACCATCTAGCACTGTGGCAGCCTATTCATAAAATATACCATAGGCATATATGATTTATCATTTGACCCTAAAATCAAAGAACCAGGCGTGTAATCATTACTCAAACCAGAGATAAGCATATGACGACAGCTGCTTTCAGTTTTCTGCACTCATTTCATATTAAACAGAGGAGAAAGGTTATTGTAGCTGACAGCTGAAAATAATTGCACTAGTACTGAACTAGTTGGCTGAATTTGTCAGAATTTGTTATTTTGGTGTGTGTGTGTGTGTGTGTGTGTTTTTTTTTCCTGCAAGGATGGAGGCGGTATAATCGTACTGAGAAAATCCAATATCAGTTTTTCAGTGGAACCTCGTTGCCTTCCAGCAAATTAGTGCACATCTCACTTAGGGGAGCCTGTAATACACAGCGCACAGAAACGGCTCTGCTGTAAACTTGGTTATATTCCATAAGAAACGCATGAGAGGATTCGTGTTTAAACTCTGGATCTGTTCTCTGATGCAGTGTGAGCAATTAAAACGAAGAACCACATCATAAACTGTTTAAATTAAGGTTTAAATAAAAAAGAAATCAAGAAATAAATATCTACAAGACTGAGAGGTCCATATGGCACGATGTGGGTAACAAAAGACTCTAATTAGATTGAAAATTTAGGATAAGTTAGTTAAAACGCCACAGCTGGTTTTTGAACAACTCACAAAAGAGCCACTGATTGTTTGCAAGAACAAAGGCAAAGAAACGTGACAGCAAACGACAGTGGAAAGAAAAAGAATGCAGGTTTGCCTAATGTCAAAAATATATAAGAGATTGAACTGAGCACTTTTTTTAAAGATATATGGGGGAATATTTAGGAAATATTTAGCAGAATAGTCTTGTTTTTTATTCAGGAATAACAAGTGTTTTAGTTGTTTTATTCAATTTATATTTAAGGCATATAAAAGGTTTGTGGCTAAGGTGCAGAAAGATGATGTTTACGTTCACATGTTAAAAAATTTAGGAAGTCAACTCTGTACGACTACGAGTTTTGAGCAGAACGATTCTACAGAATCATTCTACAGATCGATTCCTTTTGTAACGTACACAAAGTAATACAGGTTTAGAATGACATGAGGGTGTGAATATTTATTAACAATGTTGAATTTTGAAATTTTGACAATGACTATACATGAGAAATAAACAAAAATGTAAGAAAAAAATTCAACAGAAACAAAAAGATAATTAATTTTAAATTGACAAATCCTGCATGGTGGTATATTATCCCTTAACCTTCACTGAGATAATGTTTATTGGCAGAAACTCATTACCGCAGTCAAAGGGGAACCTGTGAAGGCTGAAAAAAAAAAATCAATGTACCTCAGGTAACCTCAGCTGAAGAACAAGATGGACAGAAATATGGTAGTTTTTGGAAAACAACCACGAGTATGCACACGCTACAGGGTTTATAATGAGCTACCTGCACCTGGGTTCCTCTGAAGAAGAGAGGAAACCACGGCAACCATTTTACAAAATAAAAAATAGGACAACATGCAAACGAGGGTTGGGAGCGCCGCAAACCAGAGACCACTGAAAGACAAAGCACATATTATCACTCTTTAATGAGACACCAGCAAAGCTATAGTCAGCTGCTCATTAGCCATTCAAAACACAGCCAAATTAGTCCACACCGAAATTTATTTGAATTTGTATGCCTTTTACAAAAGAATAACGGCCAGTACAAATCGATGGAGTACTAGCGGTTAAATTCAATGTCAGATCTGTCTTCCAAGAAATTCTCTCTGCAAAAAGCCAAGTTGCTGGGTATAGCGGCTTTGGTGTGCGTGGAGAAACTGTGGCAATTAAGCGGGTCCATGACTCATACAAACACACACACGTTAGCAAACAGACAGCCTTCCTGCCCCCTTTAAAATAATCACGAGTGTTCTAAAGAGAAGAACAAGCTGAATTTTAAACGTCACTGTTGTTTTACTGAGACTCTCATTAATCGGTCTAAAGGAAATGCTTTCAGTGGTCAACACACATTTTTATAATAATAAATAGAGCCTGAAATACAGACAGTTAATAAGTCACAATTACCTGCCCAGCATCCCTTACAAAAAAAGTAGGTGGTGGAGCCAAGGTACAGTTATAATACCATGGTACTTTGAAATGTACTGTGATATTGAATGATACAGTTTTTGTGACTCAGTCTCAGAAAACTATAAATATAATGTCCATCTTTTAGTATTAAAAAAATGGAAGTGCCAAAAAAATCTGTATTATTAATAGAACGTATAATGAAAAAGACTAGGCTAGTTCATATCATTTCATTTAATAAGGAGTGTTACAATCATTCGTATTACAGTTGCTGGAGGCAATGAAACACCTGAAAAATAAATGATATGAATCCTTTGTGTCCTAGCATGCGCACACCTCAAAGTAATATCGTTATTAATAATACTGAATAATTTTCACCTTTACAAGGTTCTAATCCATTTTAGCTGTCAGGAACAATGGTTGTTTAAAGCAAAATCTTAATAATCTGAACGTTTTCACAGTTAATACTAAAAATACTAAAACTAGAAAATTTGCTAAGATTTGCTGTATAAATTTGAAGCAAAAAAAAAATCATTTAAGATCAAGTTGATAAAATCAACAGATGACAAATTCAAATATCCTATTCTAAAGTTAGCTTCATTATGTGGAACGATTCTCATGTTTAACCAGCTGCAACATACTGGCTGTTTATTAGTAGCATCTCTAATGCTACCCAATACCTAAACTTAACAACTAGCCTACTAGCCTATTAACCAATAATAAGCAGAAAATTAGTAGATGAGGCAAAGGTCATAGATAATTGTTAATGGCAAGAATTGGACCTTAAAATAAATGTTAATTAATTTGATAGTACATGTCCAAAAACTATGGTAATATCACAGCATGAGTTTTCTTCCTGTAGCCTTTCTTCATAGAGCAATTCAGTCAGCCAATACACTGATGGGGTTTCTTTGTTTTAAAAGCAGATCTGGCCGACAGACAGACAACAGGGAAAAGATCAGACTTGTCTAACTAGGCATAAGACCCAACAGCTCCATACAAGAATCAAAACATGTATACCAGTTAGTCATTCATCACTTGCGATAAAACATCCACTGAAGATAATCAGCTGAGACTAGAGACAGTAGCACTGAAACACTAGGAGACAATGGCTGGTGCCAAAACAGGGACGCCTTAGAAAGCAGCAATGAGCTCTAAGCTTTACTGCTGCGCTTCATACAGTCATGAAGGCAGTCATAACTACACAACCTATAAACAAAACTGACTTACAGAGGTCTTATCAATTCATCTTCTGAGCAACCTTGAATATCTGTGCATTACAATTAAAAATTTAAAAATTTAAAAAACGAGCACTTGGGGTTAATACATCAAGTAAGAGTTGAGATGATAAAAACTGTATGACAGATTACTATAAACAATTAAATTATTATCCATGTGCAAAGTCAGTCCACATCAGTATGGACTTGGCTATAGGGCACATATATAAATCCACCTGAAAAATGAGAAGTGGAACACCCCACGGTCTCACTGATGTGCAAACAATAACCATAGGACTTTGAGTCCACATCAAGTGCACTATTTTGAAAAATGCCTTTATGTATGACTTAAAGAGGGCACTGCAGTGAATGAATCCTTATCACAGGATGTCAGTGACTGGTCCAGTATCTGAGGAGCAGCAGCTTGTGTTCCCAGCAGCCCTTTTTCACATCCTCCAACATTTGAGGAGAAAAGAAGCACTGTGACTCAGGGGAAGCAAACAGAGGAATGAGGAGAGGAGAAGAACAAGGCAAAATGAAAGCAAGGGAGCAGAGGGGAAGAGTGCCAGAGCGCACTAACGTCTTTGATCTGCAACTGGGAGATCTCAGAGCTCCAGCTCTAAACGCAGCGAGTCAGACTTTAATTTCTGTATGACTATTTCAGAGGTTGGACAATCATCTTGGCTCTGATAAGATGGTTGAAGACAACATGATGTAAGTGCAAGAAAGATATTAAGAAAAAAACACTGATGTTACATTAGCATTTGCTGTTAACTAAGGCTGGACTCTAAATAAGGTCTCAAACCAAGTTAGAAGAGTAATTCATTGAAAAATGAAAATTCTGTTGTTAATAACTCATCCTTTTGTCGTTCCAAACATGTAAGACCTTCGTTCGTCTTCAGAACATATTAAGATATTTAGATGTAATTTCAGAGCTTGCATAAACAGCAACACAACAGATACTTTCAAGGCCCAGAAAGGCAGTAAAGACATTCTTAAAATAAGATATCAGTGGTTCAACATTAATTATGAAGCTATGAGAATATTTTTTGTGCAAAGAGTTTTGAGTTTTAGGCAGAATTAAACACCACAAAACAGCTTGTGGAGATTTTGTTAAGATCTTCAGTTATTAGCCTCCGAACATATTTCATGAAATAATTTTTAACGTATTGGAACCTTAAACTATTCTGCATATTTGTTTCTGTTTGTGCACATTTTATCTAGCTATTTTAAGCTAACTTAAGAGGACAATAGGGAAAAGCGAGCGCATGAAGTTATTGTTATGACAACCAGAGACACTGTAAGATGAAGAAGGATGTTCTAGAATGAAAGTATGACCAAAACCACATGCGGTGGTGTAGAAACAGCTTTCTTTGCACCTTACTGAGAATCACAAACAATAGTAGCTACCTTTAAATGGACACTTACCTTTAAATTGGTGAAAGTGTGGTCACGTTAACAAAATTTCTGCATAAATTTAAAAGAAAACAGGTTCATATCGTCAATAATATAATAAAGTACAGCTCACACAGAAGTCACTTTCAAACCAAGCAGTTTTTTGCTGGTCAGATTGTGATCACATAAATTCGTATAGAAATTACCGGAGCTACATTTGCTGAATTTTCGAGACACCAGAAAATCTTTCATACAGACACAACACAAATGCTATGCCTATGGCAAGTGCTAATGGCAATAACATTCATAAAGAATAAGGAAGTGTCCAAAAATCTGAAAGAATTACATCATCTTGGCCACAAAATTACTAATGCTGATGGTCCTGTGCTAAAGAGAATTAGCATATCTGTGATTCAAATCCAGGAGAAGCAGACCACAGGATTAGAAAAGCAATGTTCTTAGGCAGACGATTTTTGTCGAGACATCTCCTCATGCACAAATGACTCCCTCTGATTAGATCAAAAAGAACATTAACAATTATACAGCTTACAAAGTCTTTAAACACTCTGTGAGTGTCAGTGGCAATGATGCAGTACCTGGTGACTGAGAAATAGTCAGGAGACATTTACGGCCATTTCCAAACTCTTTAATTCAGTATTTGATACAGATCTGAGCACTGCTACAGCAGTTAAAAGTCTGATTTAGATAAAGTGAAGGTGAACATAATCACTGTAATATGACGTCATGTAATTGAGGTATAACTGTCACCTTAGACTGTAGATGCCATTCCATCACTGACTGCATATTTTGTGAATGCATATAATGTTTAACCTTGGCAGAAACCTAAGTGCTCTGTGTGTGTTTATAACTAAAGCATGTGAAGGGTAAATCAGCACTGCTCTCTCATATATATATACAAACAGATGTCTAGCTTGGAGATGACACTTCATCACACTGTCCACCTCACACAGGAGTCCCCTTCGATAGCCAGTACAGAGCCGTAGAGTGTTTACATTATTGCAGAGTCATTTAGAATTAGTCTTTCCTCTGTCATATGCTGAAGTACTGTCCACACTGGAAAAGGCAGGATGAACTATAAAGCTCAGTAGCTGTTATTTCCTGACCGCTTGGTTGCTTAAAACGAATGGTTGACTCATAAAAAAGGTCATTTCCCCCCCTCATGCTATTAAAATTACACTACAACTTCACATACCTACACTTTTTTTTAGAAATTAAATATATGCATTTAAACATACATATATATTTTTATAGCTTTTTTGCAAAAAAAAGCTATTAAGGTCAATAGATTAAATTAGTAAGTCATACTCAAATAAAATGAAATGAAACTGTTACAATGGAAAAATTAAACTGTTACAATGTCTATTAATTGCACAAACTGTTTAAAAAACTGTATTAAATCTTTAGTTATATGCCAAATTGTCAACTTTCACAGCCCAATAAAATACTTTGGAAAAAAGGGGGACTTCAATGACATCCCTTATTGGAAGGTGCTCTGTGTACAAGAGATTTAGTGCTGTCTCAGTTTCACTCCAGGCACAAACATCAGGAGACCACCTGGAATTGAGACTACTAGCATTCCACCTCATTAATTCATAATGATGAGGTCACCTTAACACAGTCAATGGATTCCCCATCCAGTCAATATAGTGCACTGGGTTCAGCAACTTGTCATGAAACTTTATAGGTAGCACACCTTTTATCAAAACGTTTTAAGCTTGGACTTAAAGTACAATAACTTAAAATATTGCACAGATAAATTGCAATAACTTGAATGTGCTTTTTATAATATATTATTTTTAATTCCCTTGGGGGGGGGCATAATTCCCTCTGCTGAAAACACCAACCAGAGGTTGACGTTTAACTGGTTTAATTGGTCAGTCAGTAGGTTTCCCAGCCCACCAGATCTCAAGGACCCAAAACCACTCTAAAACTATCAAAATAGACAAGCCTGGCCAGACTGAGAGACTACCTATCTACAGGACCCTAGGCTGGCTTCAGCAGGGTCATTAGCTTGGATGACATAGCACTGGATGTCATATACTGTATACCTGCTCTTTCAAGTCCTTCCCTTCCTTTCCTCTCCACTGTAGGTCTATGAGAGACATTAAACTCCTCAGCTTCTATACTGTGCTATTAAGCCAAAACTTCAGACGGACTCCTAAACCAAAGCATATGTAGTGTGTTTGTGGTATGCTGTCAGACTGCTTCAAGCAATTAAATTCATCCCCTGTGGCATCCATTACCCAATCATCTCTCTTGGCTTTGATGCTGTCATATGATCTGAAAACCCCCAAGGCATTATTCTATGCTGTAATCACATTCCAGCGACCACAATATCACTGAGAAAGAATTCCTAGAAATTACCATATCATAACCATCTATGCCAACCCCAAGCCCTCCCTTCTTCCTGTTGAGTTCAATGTAATTCAAATTTTCTGGGCTGTTTGTTTCTTTTTCCCCCAATATGATTTGTTATGTTTTTTGAACTGTAGTGGTGAGCTTGAACTAAGTTATTCAAAGCCTGCAGCTACTGTAGGATGTCGTTTTTTACCCTCCTCAGTAAACTCCTTAAGGCTTTCTTTGAATCTTGTTTACAACTTACGCCTAGCGGTTCAAAATCATGCGTCAAATCATCATCACAGTCCAAAGCTTTCCTAATTCAAGCAAAAAATGATAACCACTTGATGAAAATAGCAACAGCTACAAAGAAAAGATGGACATAATATGCTTGAGAAGATAAAAAATATAGTCCTTGCATACTCGTGTCTCAAGTTGTGCACCAGGGCACTGGTGTCCCTGAAGGCCAATGACATTCAGAACTTACTGCGGCAGATTTCAACCCACTGCTCAATCGAACATCACATACAACAAGGGACATCAACTCGAGACCCCTTGAGTGCCAAGGTTACTGTATGAGAGGCATCAAGAACCAGACACCACTGAAGCACTTAGCCCAGGCGGCCTGTTGTCTGACAAACTGACATCCAGTGCCAACTAAGGGCTGAGGAAGCAAAAAGGGATTTGACATTAACCCCGCTTAGCTCAAACTCCTTACTCTTATACCCTTCTCAAGACATGGTAATCCGATGGTGACCACAGAGTTTGCTGAAAGACGCTGAACACTCTAAAAACAACATGCAGACATCTTATTGGAATTACAACCTGAAATTTAGGAGAAATTTAGCAAAACATCACTTGCTGAACAACACATTCTTTGTAGTGATTAGCTGCTACACAAATGCATAGTTTAATTAACAACCTACCACACCTGTGGTAAATGTGACAGGACACCTTTGAGAACTTGAAGAACTCATACATAGGCCTACATTAAAAATGACAATATTAGATATAAGTAAATGCAAAATGCCCAAGAAAAGCGATTTTCAGTCATTCTGAAAATTTGGTTTGATATTGTGTTAACCTCCACATTTACAGGTTTGTAAATTATCATCTGAATCATAAACATCATTGTTCTGAACATTTTCTGAGTATATGGATGCTAACGGACAATTGTGCAGCTATATTATATTAAGCAATATTACTGAATTAATTATTCACATGGTATATTTCTGTAAACCTTCCTCAGTTGTGAAGCTGTAAAGGCAGTTGTCTTACCCATAAATAACAAACTGAGCAATGCAAATATTATTTTGCAGACGTCAATCTGAGAAAAAAAACGCTGTAAAGAATTGAATAGTTCTAAAGATAAATCCATGTGACATAAACACAAACAATGAGTACAGGAAGAGAAAAAAAGAGAGCTGTGAGGGGCAGATCAGGAGGAGAGTTTAATTGATTAAGTGTTCCTGGGACAGTGAAACATCTCTGCTGTTTGGGTGGTTGCTGGGGGGCTGACTTATATGGAAAAGTCTTGGATATGCTGAGAATCCTCTAGAGAGCAGTTAAACAGCAACCTCTGACCTTACAAAGATGTTACAGTACCAGACGAAAGCGTTTTAGCAACAGTGACGTCAGCTTGAGTCAGACTGTTTTTTCAGCTGACCGCTGTTGGCAAAAGGAATGAATGCTCTTAAAGAGAGAGTATTTGAAGGCATAGAACACTCAAAAGATAACTTTGTCACTCATTTACTCTCATGTTTTTAAAAACATCTGTGCCTTTGATTTTTCCATAAAAAGAAGACATTACGTAGAATGACAAAAAGAGATGCAATGAAGGTGAATGGTGACTGAGAACATCCATTCCAACATCTGTCTGCACAACATCTCCTTTTCCGTTATTCTGAAGAAAGAAAGTCATGAAGGATTGTAATGACATATGGGCATATAAATGATGACAAAATAATCATTGTAAGGTGAACTCATGTCTAAAAAGTCTCTCATTATGATGAATAAAAATGGACACAAACGGATTCAAAATTTGCATTTCACAGTGTTATGAATAAATTATCAGTATTTTTAAAGACTACCTTTATGTGAGTGCAAAGGATAAGAATGAATAAACAAATAAAATGATAAACCTCTAAAATTGCCAATATGGTGCTAATATATCATACATTTCATCATCATAATCCCAACCCTCCTACGCACTTTAGATTTGCTTTTCAAAGGAAGACAGAAGTGCATAAATAGACAAATAAAAGAAAAAATGCTCACAGTCCCACAGTGCTGGAGAGATAGCAGTGAAGGCTGCATACCGGACAAGCCCCCTGGGGGCAAAGAGACAGGATCGTTATATAGCTGATCTCCAGAGAGCGCAGCCTGGGACTGTTCTCATGGCTACCACCATACAACATCATGGACGTCAATAAAAAAAAAAAAAAAAAAAAAAAAAAAAAAAAAACGGAAATAAGACTCTGCACTCTTCCAGTGTGTATAAACAGCAGCTCTTAAACACTCATTGCTCTCCACTGGCTTTCTATAAACAGTATTAGAGAAAAAAGGCCTATTCCATTTTCTGCTAACTGAGATGAAGCTGAAAGAGGACTGTGTCAGTCAAAAAAAGCATATATGATCTTATCCATCCATCATTTTTTTACTCTAAAGCTATTCGACTGAGGGAGGCATTACTGTCCATACTGACATACAAAAACAAACAATAATTCACAGGCTTTCCTGCCTGGTTCCCATGCCTCCGCCATAGAAACAGGAGTGGAAAAGCCTGGGAGAGAGAGTGAGACAGCAAGTCATAGTATAAATGTGTAATAAAACAAAACAAACTAGGAAACCGGCAAAAGGAAAAAAAAATAGGAAAGACAGGGCTTACAGTGAAGCAATAGGCAGCACATTGATCTTTTCCAAAGTGTGAAAGTGGGACACATCAATAGGATAGAGCAAAGCGGCAGTGTGAGCGCCACTGTGCTGCTCGCTCGCGGTCCCTCATGACTGACTGCTAGAGCAATCGATTGGTGGGAGGAAAGCTGGGTGAAATTCCAGCTTCACACAAGGCACACTGGGGGTCACCGCACCGCCTGCCAGAGGAAGCTTCCAATCGAGCCTTACTTTTATTAAAAACACTGAAACTGCACACAACGACTGACATTTAGAGACTATGAGTAGACCAAAGGTGCACAAACCATTTTGAGCCAATCACAGAATTCATACCAATCACCAACTGAAGTTTTCAAGCTTCGAAAAAAACCTGAATTAGATCACAAAACTGGTCAGCAGTATGTTTTTGCTACAATATCGTATCTTATTGCTTAGTTACCATTATACAATTAAGTTTTGGAAGAAATCAGCTATCCACAATGGTTTCCTAAAATCATAGTATCTCCCGTCGTTCAAAACATGTTGGTTGAACAATATGTAACTGTTCAGTAAAAAAATCATCTCTATGCCACCATATTTATGATATTGTCTCTGAACTTTCGTTTGTGCGGTAGTGCAGTATATTTCTAGGGGATCACTATCTAAGTGAAATTCAGCAGGCAAAGATTTATGCATTGTAGAGTCACCAAAAGTTTTCATGAGCACTGTAATGTGTAAAGTAGACCAGTAAGATTTTAAAACAACTGGAAAAAGAGACAACAAACGCAGAGCTAAAATGGGGCAGGGCTACATAAGGTCAATAGCATCTGTTAATTATTTGGTTTACGCTTTAATTATTGTTAATTTATTATAATTTATAGAGGTTTGATAAAAAAAATAATAGCTGTCGATAGTGACAAAGCATATGCCCATGGTTGGCTATTTATGCTTTTGGAAAGCAATGGATCAAAATGATTCCTCTGATTGATTCATTAACTGATTTTCGAGTTCAACTAACCAACTCAATTGTTTGGTGGTTTGGGGAGGATTATCAGTAAATAACAGCTTAGATTTGAGTCTGTTTCTTTCAGAAAACTTGAAATAAACTGCATAAGACATATATACTATTTATATGGTACTTTCCCATCCTTTTTGATTACTTAAATTGCTCTTTTCTATTAAGTTCCAGCTTTTAGAAAAACAAGTCATAAACATGGCAAAACTTCTTTGAACAAACTAGTAATTTAATTACGCATATTTAAATACTGCTTCCTTTGAAATTCATCTCAAATTTTTTGATCCATCAGCCAAGGCATATTAAAGACAAACAAGTCTGACCTCTACAGGGAAATAAAGGTTTTGAACAAACCATTCATGAGCAATAAGAGGATGTCCATTCAACAGTCAAAAGAGGATGTTGATGTTTACAGGAAAAGCTCAACCTCTAGCCTTGAAGAGAAGAGGATCTCCTCCTTGCACACCATCTGGGTCAACAGCTAGATAAAACAGTTAAGTAGTGGATTTTATTGTCCATTAGTGGGAAGAGAGCATTGATTCATAGAGATTACACAAGTTTGATACTTAATACAAATTTCCTGCAGTGCACATAAATGCTAAATGATGGGTTTATTGGCAACTTCATCATATACGGCGCACAGATGAATATCCATTTCCTAACTGCATGGAAGCCGGGCAATTTCAAGCCTCGTGTGAATTTTATTACACAGATTAGGTACCTGGCAATAAAAACACAACAGCAGAGACATACTCTATCATTTTTCACATTTTCAAAGCAACTCGCGCATCACATGAGCTTTGATTAAAAGCTAAACTGCGGCATTGCCAGTGTTCTCAAGAAAGGTTTTTTTTGTGCTTTTTGCACATGTTGTAGTTTTGCAAGAGCATGTCAACACCAAGAACGACGCCATTTCTCTTCAAGCATAGAGAGGTAGGTCACTGAAACGGGACTGAAACAGAGCTATTAGATCCTATTACTTTGCTTCTGACCTCCGGCCAAGGAAACACCAAAATGATCTGTTGTTCTTGCACCAAAGCCAAAAGTTAGTTCAGTGTTACTTATTTAAATTTGACTCAGCATCCAATCAGATTGCATCTCTTCTTCTTTTTTTCAGATCAGTGCTTTTATCAGGGGATGTTTTGGTCGCCATTCTAGCAGAAGGTATTTCCTCATATCAAAACCTGATCTCAGAACATTTTGGCAGCTATGGTAGGGAGCTGGGAGGAAAAACAAGGGTCCCAAAATACTCCAAAACATGATCTGTGGCTAATCTCATTAATCACATGTGTCTTTCATCCAAAACAAATGCAAAAAGCCTACATTGTCCAAATATCGCCCTGTCCATGGCCACAGTGGTGAAAAATGTGTATTTGTAAGAACTAACAGACCCTCAAATGTGTTAGTTTTGACCCAGTTGTGATACTGACCCGTAATCTATAAAGGAAAACACTGATCTGAGTATGCCTAGAGTACTAAAAAAACTTCTGCTTCCTGAAATGACTCCAAATTCTAGACAAAAGGATCAGTAACAAAAGAAATTATAGGCATTAGAGGATCATAATAGAAGCTTTTCATAGTCTGTGAGCTTAACATGTGGATTCGAATGATAATCGTAACACTGCATAAATTCAGCTCTTCTATTTGTTACTTGAAATGTAGGAGAAGCAGTCATGTAGATCTGTGGGCAAAAGACAGAGGAAACAATTGAATCCTGCTGGGAAGGAATAAATGGAAGAGAAAGTGCAGTGAGAGAAAAGAAAGTAAACGTCTCTGGAGAGGTGCAGGCGAAAGATCAGACTCGCCAGACATTCGCGACTCCCCTCAGAGTCCAAAATTTCACTTATTCTTTTGTTTATGGTTTGGAGGCGGTATTGAGGCTACCAGTCACTGCTCTCTCATGCCAGAGATATGCCAGAAAGTGCTTATTGGATATACAGCCAAGTAAAGGCTGATTTTAACATTGAACTCCCTTGTCTTCACACCAAAGCACAGATTACGAGACCAACATAAAAAAAATGTTCTAAATGCTCACTGCTCCTTAATCTCTAATTAAAATTAATAATTTAACTGTTTTTAGTGTTTGGGTAAACTCTAAATAATTAAGCAATAAAATTAATCAAAATAGACATTAAATGAAATGAGTGCTTTTAATTTATATTTTAAAAAACTATTATAAATGTATAAAATATGTCTCTAGTGCATTCAGTTCTTGTTTCCAACATTAAAAGTCAGCATGAAACCAAAACTTGCGCAATGTAAAGGAATAATTCTCCCCCAAATTTTAATGTAATAACTCCAGTCCATCACTTAACATCTTGAACCTAAAATATTTGTAACAAATCCATCGAGACGCTTTTATCTTCATACTGGTTGACTAAAATATGAGTCTTCTGTCCATAATATTGCTTCCTCCAGAGACAAAGCGATCTGTTCTGAACCAGGAGAGAAATATGCACACATCAAGCACTGTTTACAAGTGAAAACGGTCCGAAACAGTAACACGCAAATATTAGGGCTGGTGCAATACATCGATTATTGATTGATTATGGATTGGTTCTGAGATTTTCAGAATGCATCAGGAGTCCTCTGGTATTGATTCTAAGCCTAGATTTTAACACTAGATGGCGCTCTCTAGTGTTTATCAACACACTCAAATGCTCATGAAGAAGAGCCCCGAAGAGCACTTGTCAGTGTTACCAATTTGGGGATTTGGTCGCCAAATTTAGCTACTTTCCCTTTACCAAATTTATTTGTGTTTACTTCCTTTTTACATTTGCCGACTTTTTGTGAAAAATCGCATCCTTTGTGGGTGGTTCCTGAGATTTTCCGAGGGAAGTTTTTGCCAACGCTGGCACTTGTGTGTTCGGCCAAATCGTGCTCAGAATGCTTTTATGACATGATATTAATGCAAACACAGCCCAGTGTGAACACACTTGTAATTCGCTCCAACCTCTTCAAATTTTGTGAATGATTATTTTAGGTTCGAGTGTGCGTAAGGATTTGGAAACAAGCAGATTAAGGCTGTTTCTAAAGCATGCAGCCCTGTCTGATGTTTCGGGACAATAAGCTCAGAATCGATTCCAGAGGAAACGCTACGGATTCGAAAAAATCTCATTTCTCCCTTTGCAGCGCATCAATGTATTGTGCCAGCCCTAACAAATGTTGGTGAATTTTGACTAAATTTCTAAATGCTAAATTTCTCCAAATTTGTGCAGACAAAGAAACAAACTCATCTACATGAATGAGAGAATGAGTGAATTTTCATATCTGAATTACATTTTTGGAGGGGGTAGCTATTTCTTAAACAAAAAATTAAAAAAATAAAGTACACTAATAACTGGCTTTTCGTATAAAACTAGTTTTATTTTCTGATGACATCACTTAGGCTGAGCAGGCCATTGGATGATAAAAAAAAACAATAACTCCACGTAATGCCAACTTTTTACAATACAAACACCAATTGCTAAAATCTGCACTATTTCCCCTCTGAATTTTCTATTTCACTACAAGATATGTCACATTACAGTATGTTACAATCGGCAATTCCCGCTGACTTTAAATAGCTGAAGACTCTCAAAACTTGACAGAATGTCCACCTCTAAACGTCCTCCCTCTTGAAAGCAACATTAGCGGCAGTGAATAGAGTAAACAAACCTGACACTTAAAGAAACACACTTTCTCTGCCCTCAGCAAACTCGCAAAGGGGTTCAACTCGTCCTACACAAGCAATCAAGTGGTGAAAGTACAGAGATGAACCAAGTAAGAAGTATAAAGAGAGGAGGAGACGCTGTCCCACTTTCATAAGCCTGTGATGAATAGCGTTGTCGCTTCTCTTTTGCTGAATCCAGAAATTCCTAACATCTGCGGGTGGCTGAGAATCGTAGGTTAGCCGGGCTCAACAGCTTGTGCATACATCTTCCCTGATGGTGGTTTATGTCAGGGCGCATGAAAGCAAAGTGTGAAGATCCCCCAATCCCAGCGGCCTACTTAGTGAACCAAAGTGCTTCTACATACGCAGTCCATTATATCAGACAGAAATGGCTCACCTAGGACAGCCAACATATTTCTTCATTATTTAAAAAATAATTACAGGTGACCATAGGACCCAGACAATAATGCTCCAGAGAAAAACACAATAATAAATGACATTAACTAAGATGCACAGCTTCTTGAGTATACAGTAATTATTTATACAGATGAATTATACAAGAAGGGGCACTGCTGGTGTAGAAAAGCTCTCGTGTGGCAAGATATATACTGTGCGTTCAGAGAGATGGGAAGGTTTAAAAAATTTCAATGTAAACACTCGGACCATTCAGGGCTTTCAAGGGACACAAGATGGAGACGTGGTATAAACTCTAAACATAAAAGTCAAACACACTGTCAGTGCTCCCTTTGTGTTGCTGTCACTTGCACACACTAACATACACAGACGTTCCTCTGCTAGATAACAGTGCTAGAGTTTTGGCCCCGGGCTAAAAACACCAGCTTCTCCCCTCAGAAGGAAAAAGCTGAGAACTGCTGAGATGGATTTCTATGGATACCCCTGACTGTCAAGAGAATAAAAAGAAACTGTGACTTGCAACTTTATATCTCACAACTGTGAATTCTCAACTTCTCAAGTTGTAAAAGTGAACAATTTGAAACAATGTGAATGTTTAACTGCACCAGCTTCTTTACATCTCTCATTGTGACATGCATTATTTTTATATTTAGACTTTACCCTTCAATTACGTTTGAATTAATTTCTTAAACTTTTTCACAAATACTCACTTTTACTCTTTTTAAAGGTGGATCAGAAGATTTTAAACATTGCCTTCATAACGTTATAATGAGGTTATGACTTTTGAGCACTTGAAATTTCCACAAAATACCTTGCCTCAAGTACTGTATGTGTTTATTAAATATTTTGGTGACTTTTATTATCTTTTCAGCTACTGATTGCAGGAAGATTGCAGTGCTTTTAGTTTAACTGAACACATTTTTACTGTGTTCATTTAAAACATTTCATTTCATTTTACCATCGGCATAATGACACAAATTTGCATTAAAAAAATCCATCTGTGCTTATTTATAGAGGATTGAATTCAGCTTTTGAAGAGATAAATTCTTTGATGAAAAAAGCGGGAAAGAGCACATCCGCGACGTGATCCTGCATACATTACCAATTGTCGATGAGAAGTGTTTGTTGTTTTTAAACTGTTCAATCTATTTTGAGTCTATTATCCATGCAAATTACTATAGGAAACCGCTGTGCATTTATTCATCCTTCTCTCTTAAAGATGTATCTCCTCCCGAGAGCTTTAATCTTTTCTTCTTCAGAGTAAAATTTATGCTGAGGCATCTGCTGCCACAACCTTTATTGTCACTGCTTTCATTCAATAAATGGGAGAGGGAAAAGTACAAACACACACACAGCTTTTCATCTTCCTTTGCACTGGGGTTCCGGCACATTTAACTGTGTGTACACACGTCGATGAGAACTGAAACCTCTCCACCATGGACTCGCAAAAACACACACTGATTTAGCCTCTCTCCATTAAAAGCAAATAAGCTCTTTACGAAAGAAGGAAACCTTAACGTCGCATGCACCTGACTTCCTGTCAGATTGGATAATAGTGCTTTGATGTGTGTCTGTGTGGTATTGTCTTCGCCTGTCATCATCTCGCAGTCTCATAGGTCACATTAGCACCTGTCTCAGACCTAACGTGTCACAAAAGCAAAGGAAGTCAAAGACAAGTGAGCCATTCGTTGGGAAAAGTCATTCTGCATAGATCTCAAAGAAAAGATATGTTGCATCAATTCCAGCTCTTTTAAGGGTTCAAAATGAATAAGAGAGAAGTTAATGGTAGAGCTCCTGAAAAGAAGTCAACCTTTTCTTTTTCAGCTTATTGTGCACAGGTCCTTCGAGCATTTGACAGATACTGGATTGCGAATGTAGCTGAAGATCCTTTTGCATGAGTCACGTCAACACTGAACTGAATCACGAACAAAGTGTCATCTATGGGCTTTCAAAGTATGAAAAGTTTGAACTTTAAACCTGATGACCAAAAATATACCAGGTCATTTGTATGCCATAATCAAGGCTTTGGTTCGACTTTGAAGTTTGGCTATCATTTTCACAAATATTAAAAAACTTTTAATGAATCGCATTTAAAAAAATAAGTTTGCGTCTACAAAATATGTGTGTACTTTGTATATTTATTATGTATACATGCACATGCATGTAATAAATGTTACGCTTATATATTAAATATATTTCTATATCATTGCCCAGCCTTAATATATAACTATGAACCTACTAACATAAATATAACCACATATAACAAGGTTTATGGGAAGATTTTTTAAAAAGATTTTTCTCCTGTGTTCAAAAAAAGGGTGCATTTATTTAATCAAAAATACAATAAAAAATAAAATTGGGAAATATTGTTACAAATTAAAATATCTATTTTATAATTAATGTATATTACATATTGTTTATTCCTGAATTTTCAGCAACCATCCATTGGCACCCTTCCTAAAAATAAAAGATTTTACAATTTGTATATGTAAATATAATCTCATAGAAAACTGAAAAAGTGAAATGGGAAAAAGGGAAAACCTTACCAAAAGTAAAGTAACTAAACATCTCAAACAAAGAATAAGCAGAATACTGTCTAACGTAGGCTTTAAATACTATAAAAGTCTTGAGAGTGAAACAGTCCAGAGCTATACGTGAGCGTTATTTGTACCAATTGCTCAAGCCAAGATTCTTTCCTGGTGTTTTCTCAAAGTGAGATTGTCAATAGAGATGTCAGGCTGATTGACAGCACAATGAAAACTAAAGGCATGGGCGGGCTTACACACCTCAACTACACTCCGTGAGGGAAACCATGGCAACCAACACACGGAGGAACGAAATCATCAAAGGTAGAAAAAAAGCAAAGAAAGAGAAGCGAGAGAGAGAGAGAGAGAGAGAGAGAGAGAGAGAGAGAGAGAGAGAGAGAGAGAGAGAGAGAGAAATAAAACCAGAGGTAAGAAGCAGTTTAAAAAAAATGGAAAATAGATCTCCATGACAACTCTGGCTGGGAAACATAAGAGCATACCACAAGGTTTTAAAAACTCTGTAAAAACAAAAGAGAGGGAGGTGGAACTGAGGAAACTGAGCGAGAACTGAATGAGAATGATGTTTTGTTAATATACACGTAATGATCACTGCCACTGACCAACCAGCCCAGCTGTTTTTATCCAAAATCTGGCCATTGTAGTTGTGCAGTCACGGTCTCAGACGGCACGCCCATAGAGCGCCTACGGTCTGCTCACTGACGATCTCATGCATATTGCACAAAACCGAAAAAGCACTTGTGAAAATTGCAAGCTCCAATCAGTCTTCCCCTACTGCAAAGCTACTTCAGTGGAGTCTGGGTGCATAGCTTTAATCAGGCTGTTGGAAAACAAAATCATGTTTAAAAAGTTACCGCACTGATATTATGAGCGTTCCTACTTTTCATTTTGAGGCACTAACTTACTTTTAAAACTGATTTTTTTTCCTTTTCAAAAGGACTACGTTTGTCAATCCTAAACACCAACAATGTAGTATTTCTTCTAGGTGCCTTTTTCTGTCCACAGCCTGACTGGTCCCGAGTGGCTTAAATCATAAATGCAGAAAGGGAAAGAGAAAGAAAAGCGATAAAGAGGGAAGAGCGGGAATTCTAGGCAGCTGATGCATAGTAATTGGCTGCTGTTCAGGAGGACATTCTCCTCTGAAAGCTGGGATCTTTTGTGAGCACTTATCATTACATAAATGACTTCCCATCAGGTCAGATGAGCTCACAGGCAGCGTGAGGGTATATATGAAGATGAGGGGTTTTAATGACACTTGAATTTCAAAAAAGCTGATTTAATATTAAAAAAATTAGAACACATTTAAAAAAGAAAACATTTTGACACGCTCAACTCAACTTCAGGCTTTTAAAAGAAAAAAAGTAAACATTTAAACAGAATAAATAAAATAAATATAAATATAAAAAAAAATGTAAATACAAATTATATTAAATGTAAATAAAATTAAGTAAATGTTAAAAAAAAATGAAATATAATTTTAAATAATAAAAAAATAATAATAATATAATAATAAAAATAAAAGCAAGTTTAAAGCCCCTCCCCAAACTTCCTTCACCCATCTAGAAAAAAATTAAATAAAACAAATGAAATATTTAAAATGAACTGAAATACTTAACAAACATAATATATTTTTTTAATAAATGTAATTATAACCCCTCCCCCGTGCTTCATCCCACAAAATAAATAAATAAAAATAAACACCATATGCCTAATGCAATGTCTAAAGACGCTGCCAAGTGTACAATCTACTGCCCTGCTCATTGTGTGTCCAGATCTCCTAAAGGGAACTGGCTGTTAGCTAAATAATTCACAAGCACGCTTTGTACAAGCACTTGTTCTTCACTGCACTTTCAGCAAGTAATTAACTTTGCACTTCGTCAACTATCATGTACAAAAAAAAAACCGTTGTGTAGATAGGTGATATGATTATTGTTTACCACGATGTTGCCCGCGACTATTAAGAGCAGGCCTCCTATGAGCCATCATTATTCTGGAAAGCCCACGGCACCTCCTAACCACTAAACACAATGAGAGTAGCAATTAAATGGTAGTAATGAACACTAAAGAGAAAATGATTTATTTAGCAAGTCATCTTAAGCTCTAGACACTTGAAAAACTGCTCAGCCATCCGTTTGTCTTTGTGAGATTTATAAGGCTGGAGAGGGAGTGTGTCACATGGTCTCAATCTGAATTGCAGATTTTATCTCATTTCGGTGCATGGCATGCTGGAACTTTCTTGTACTGAGTGGCGTACATTTGATAACTGATCCCTGAAGTAATTGATAACTAATTCAATGACTGATTAGTTGGGTTGATTAGTTTAATATTAAGAAGATACGATGATGTGCATTATGTTTTTTACATCAGCACATGTGGTCATCCCCTTAAATAATGTAATATATAAAAGTAATGGGCACAATTACAAAGTATGTTGTTATTTAGCATCAATTTAAATGTAAAAATGTACATTTCAAAAACTGAATATCCTTACTTCCTTTTCAGTCAGTCTTTGGTTAACCAGCATAGTGCAAACTGATTAAAAAAAATGTAATCATCTTTCGAAAAAAATATAATTTTACATTTACAATCAGTTTTTCATCTGGCATTGCAAGCAGCTACTTGATCCACTGACCTAAATCTGAATAAAATATATTTTTGTATTATTTATATACGATTGTAGTATTATATTTTAATTTAGCATATTTATATATGTTTTTTTCATTTTTATCATTTTATGTATATTTTTATTTGTTATTTCATATATATATATATATACATATATATATTTCAATATTTTTTCAGTACTTCAAGTATTTCAATACTTCATTTCATTATTCTGTTATTGCAGTTTCTGTTAGCTGCCAATATTAATATTTTATTTTTATTTTTTCCTTTCTTATCAATTCATTGTATTTCAGTTAATTGCCTATTTCAATATTTCTGTATTTTAATTTACATTTTATTATTCTGTTGTTGGAAAAAAAAAACTCTAACCAGAATAGGCAGTTTTGGAAACATTGGGACATGCCTTTTTATAGCATCGGTGTAAATATGGTATCATCTCATTATCAAATTAGCTGCAGTTTGTCAACTGCCAAACTTTGGTAATTTCGCCGATCAGACAGCCACAATGCCTCGGCTCTCTTCCAGGTCAGCGTATCCACCAGCGAGGACAGCTCCGAGGCGGGAGCCCCCCCTGGGGTGTTCCCCGGACACAGACCGCCCGAGCGACTGCGCAGCACTCCAATGATTACACTCCACAGGACAAGATAAATGATGTGGTGTGAGCGAGTCTGAGGCCAAGGCGCTCATTTGCTTCCCATGAGACAGTGTGTGTACAACACTCCAAGACTGTGGCCTTTTTCATCTCCTCTGACAGGCTGTTTGCTTGTTTTAAAGTATCAAAGAACGCTCCCCATACATGCGTGATTTAGCGCTCAAAATATTGAAGATGTCACTGTACATCTCAGTAGCTGTAACCTCTGAAGGCCTCGACGTTTCGGATGATTCACAAGGACAAGGATGTAAGAGGACACATATCAAGTTAATATCATTAGAAGAGGTCGAGTTCGATGGCGGTTGTAAAATACGATACCCTCTAAAGGCTCTTCTGTACCTCACCCAACCCCCTCAACAACACGCCTGACACAAATCAAGAGGAACTCATCTAACACACAACCTTAGCCTGTGTTTCAACACACTGCCCACTTGTCACTGTAGCGCTGGCCTGTTCCACGCTGTCCTCTTCATTATTCACGCTCACGTCCCGTGGACATTCACAAACTCCTCAGTCAGTCCTCAAGAGCCTCTTACGCTCCTTCACCTTCAAACCAATCAGCTTTCTGTGGGTCAACGCATCAAGTCCATGTGACCAACTTGAACCTGTTGCGTGGAGAAATCTTTCACCCACGTCAAATTCTCTAATGCATGGATTTCATTTTGAAATGACTGGAGTTTGCCTGCAAAAATTCACCAAACAAGTAAATATGACCATTTCTTCATACTTTATTTATTGATCGTCTAGTAGCTGGTACACAAGGAAGACTATTACTGAATTATTTAATATATCACAGACCAGTCAGATATTATTGTTATGAATACAGTTCTCATTGTGTTTTTTCACCAAGTAAAATGTAGTATTGGTGCAGTGGTGTTGTCGTAAAAGAGTTAGTTCACTCAAAAATAAAAATAAGTCCATGTTTACTCACCCTCAAGGCATCCTAGGTGTATTTGACAAAAGATTCACTACAGGAGGCCTTTATTCACCCCAAGGAGCTGTGTGATGTGCATTTTAATATGGATGGGTGCACTTTATTTCACTGCCTTTGGACTGTTGAAGGAGGACGATTGTTAATATAACTCTGATATAGATTAATTTCAAAGAAGAAAGTCGTATACACTTAGGATGCCTTGAGGGTGAGTAAAACATAGACTAATTATCATTTTTGGAAAAACTGACCCTTTAAGTAAAACTATTAAAAATCATCTTTGATAACTGAAATAATTGATAACTTACATTAAATATTAAAAGAAAACCTAAAACTAGAAATGTTGCCAAAAATAACTGAAATAAGCTGTATTTATCAAAAAATAAATACAAATAAATGAAATAAATACAAATATAAAAAAATAAAAACACTAATAATATATAAACAATAATATGCAACCCTGCTAATGTAATTACTATAGTATATAAACAATGAACTACTCTGAAATACCAATGCAAATATAATATAATATAATATAATGTAAAAATCTGAAAGTAAAAGACATTTACAAAGATATCTCCAGAATCGCCGATGTCTCCATATTTTAAATATGAAGAATTTACTTTGCTTTGTTTTTTCCCTACATTTGGGTTCTGTATTCACTATCTGCTCTAAAAATAAAAGCAGGCTTTAGGACCCGGAGGACTCTAGTGTATTGCTGCTTGCATTTAAATTAAAAGCAGATTTCTCTTTTCCTTTTTTCTGTCTTTTTGTCTTCTGAGAGAGGGAGGGAGCAAGTGGGAGATGTGGAGGGGGTCTGGAACTGTTTTTGTAGCCACATCTTGTAGGAAATCCTGAACAAAAAATGTTAACAAGAGACACGAAAACCACGAGGGCTGTGTCTCCCCCACTCCCCCTGACTCAGTGTGACAGCAACACGTACACACAAGACAGCTCTATCAAGAAAAACACACACAGGCAATATCTATCCGCTGTATCTCCTGACTAATGTAAAGAACCGAACATTAAAACACGCTCCCCAAGGTCCAAAACAACTCCAACTAACAAAATTACAACCCCACAATGAATTTCTAATAAAACATGAGGTGGTGGGGGCTCGAAGGGAGGAAAGGGGCGTAGAAAAACGAAACCGTATAAAAAAGTCCGACGTTTCGTGGGGGAAGCCTGACTGCGATGCCTAATCTAGGCCAGATTACAGACGGCCTTGTTCACTTTCTGTGCGCGAGTCCTTAAGGGAAGATATTCTAGAACGGATCAAAACCGAAAAAATCTGAACCGATTAAACTATAAGATGAATATTCCACACCAGTGCAAATGTGTTGTTTTAAAATACCAACCAAAGTCGAGGAACAGCGAGCAGCCTGCTTCTTTGTGACAGCCACACAGAGACAACAGGCCGTCTCTGTTTGTGGCCGTTTTGTCTTGTCATAATCGCCAAATCTCCAGGACTAACATCCTCCCGTTCGCAGCAGTAAAAGGTTAAAGTTTCCCTTTTTTATAGCTCTCCCGCATTACTACACGGCCCCGTTCAGGTGATAGCATGACATTCAAACGCAACGTAGTGGCTCCCGTATTCGTTCGGCTTATTTGTTGCCGGTGTGGATGCCGTCACCCACGGCTATTAGGCTATAATGGTTTGGAAGCTGTAAATGTCACTGTGGCTTTTCATCAACTACAGGAAGCGGCAGCAGTGGGGCTGCGAGACACCAAGACTTCCCCCAGATAACTTGTCTTATTGTTAGCGACGGCAAGGGCAAGATGGATCCCAATAAAAGCCAATGAAGCCTTACACTGTAATTACTGTACAACGCTGGAATTGTGGGAAGGTTTCCCCAGGCTTCCACCCCCTTCACTCACTTTTCAGGTGTTGGCAGCATTACGGCGAAAGAATATTGAGGTGTGCCGCTTGGAAGCCATTTTTAATTAGACGTGCTGCAGGGGATTGCTTGGACAAGTTCAGGACAATAATTATTAGAGCACAACGGGATTCCTTTTAACCAAGTCACATCGGTTTCACCGGACTGGATGGTAGGAAAGCAGTTTGATTTCTTCAGCTCTTTCTTTTAGGTCAAATGTGCATTAAAAACATATAAGCAGATGTTTTTAATCTCCAACAAGGAAGAAATCCAAAACAAGGTCGTAACTACATAACGTTCCAGTCTTATATAATGACACATTCTGCTTTAAAGAGGTATTTTTAACCTTAAGAGGTTTTATCTCCAGTAAGAAATCTCTTTTTTCTTTGCCCAGACACTGGGTTGAGCATCACGTCTGGAACTGTGATGACACAGGGTGGGCTGAAGGGCCTCTAAGTGTGGCGATGAGGGGAGGGCGCTGCTGATAAAGGTGCGGGTCGGTCCTGGGGTCTGTCACTGCCACCTGCGACACACCCCTCCAACCAAGCATGTCCAAAAAAGGGGATTCTCACTGCCAGTTGGACGTCCCAGCATGGGACAACAAAAGAAATCAGGCCTCACTTCCTGACAAGACACATAGCAAAAATACCTTCACACACGTAAACACTGTGTGGTATCTGGCATTTTATCGACTTTAACTGAAACATACAATCAATTTTTTTTTTAGAATAATACTTTTACTTTGCCATCAGAAAGTCATTTTCTGTTTCATTTATTTTTTACTTTATTGTAGGTCTTCAAATATATTCTTAATCTCATGTTATGGCCAATATTAAAATTCTATTAAAATACATTTTATAAACATACACACGCACAAATCTGACTGGCTGAGAGGTCTTTATAAGCACGAGATATTCACCCAATACTGCTACAGGAACCACTGGGGCAATTTAAAGGGGTAGTAATTTAAAAGCTATATCCTCTTCTATCTTATATTATATTCTTAAATGTCATATTCATGTAGTATTATCCTGCCTTCATAATATTGAAAAGGTTGAACCACTGATCACATGGACTATTTAAATAATATCTTTACCACCTTTCTAGCCCTGAACAATTCAGTTGTGTTGATATCTATGCAGGGTCAGAAAGCACTCGGACTTCATTTGTGTTTTTGTGTGTGTGTGTTTGTGTTGTTAATTTCATTATTTTTATTTTATTTAGTCCCACGCTATATTAAGTGACCTTTACTACTATTCACTTGCATTTAGATTAATAATTTTGTACAATGCACTTATTGTCTACATACATGCTATTAAAAACTGCTCGTACCATGATACCAGATTTTGGACATACCACCCACCTCTACCAAACATACGTGTAAAGTCTAACCCCACCATCAAACATGTCTCTCTAGTGAAAAACACTGAGCTGAAGGAACAAGTCCGCCCTCTGGATCAAGAATATTACAGACCACGTTGGATATTGTAGGTGTAAAGCTGCTCAACCAAATGTACCTCAAAGCAATAAAGATCACCATTTCTGGGTTGTTTCATGACAAATGAAGCAACAGAAATAAATATAATGTGCTAAGTTTTAGCGTGCAGAGGAAGGGGGATGTGTGAGAGGGAAAGGAAAGGCTAGATCTTACTGGTAATAAGACTAAAAGAAAGTAAACACAAGTGGTAGAGGTAATGAGCTTCAGAGGCCGTATGGGAATTCGGTTAGGTGGGCCAACATACATCTCACCCCTACTTTCCCCAGTTTTTCCCCCTCTCTCTCTCTCTCTCTCTCTCTCTCTCTCTCTCTCTCTCTCTCTCTCTCTCTCTTTCTCCCTCCCCCACCTCTCCTGCCTCATGCCATTCCCTCAACTTCTCCAGTCTCCTCCAATTCTCTAATGAGAAAAAGCTGGTAGGAAAATCCTGGACTGATTCCTATATAAACTTACAGACATCTCACGGAACAGCCCAGGGAGAAAGAGAGAGGTAGAGAGAGTGTTGAGAGGTTGAAGACTGGCAGGGGGCGGCCAAGCAAGAACAGTGACAAAAGGTAATATAGAAGAGAATTATACACACATTCAAAGAAGAACACAAAAGACAGAAAGCTTTCCAAGAGTCTGACATTTTGATAATAATGGGTGTTTGTCAAACAACCAATTCAGCTTGATTCATTCCTTCTTTCTTTTTTTCTAGTGTGAATTCAGGTCAAATATACGGACAATTATGATGAGTAAATATTCCAAGTGAAGCAGTCGGATATACTGATTGAGGAGGAAACTGCCCACCTAGAAACCCACCAAGGAAAACAAGCTTATTTTTTTCTGAACACACTTTATACACAGAAATACACTATTTTACCATCTACATTAAAAGTTTACGCCAGTTTTATCAAGATAAAAGTTTTTATCGAAATCCCAACGAACTGATTTCCAAGATTTTCTGTGTAAAAATGTCTAACACATGCATGTATCGCATGAACAATTACAATTAAACTTAGTAGTGGACTGATTAACCTCTGACCCTTGACCACAAAATCAGTCAGCAGTAGCACTGGTATATTTGTAGCCAATAATACATTGTATGGGTCAAAATTATTTTTCTTTTATGCCAAAAATCATTAGCATATTAAGCAAATAGTATGTTTTTAGATATTTTGTAAATTTGCTAGAGTGAAATATATCAAAACTTAATTTTTGATTAGTAATATGTATTGCTAAGGATTTAATTTGGACAACTTAAAATTTTCTCAATATTTAGATTTTTTTGCACTCTTAGATACAAGATTTTCAAATACTTTTATTTCGACAAAATATTGTCCTATCCATTATTTTTGCCTAATTCTTGCCTAAAGTCATTAGGTCAGGGATCTGACTTTTATTTTGGCAGCATGGTACCTCTATTTTGGCATTGCTACGAATGGCAGCATCTGAGTACACCGAACGCTCAATATCAGTCGACCACTAATTTAGCTTACGTAAATGCACATAAAAATACAAATGTTAGCACAGCAGTGCAAACAAATGTAGGACGACCCAAACAAATCTTTTATTACCACAGAACAAATCTGTATGGTTTTTATTTTAAAAGGTTCTGACTTCTCCTACAAGGATGTTTATGAGATCAAATATCCAACCTCGTGTCTATTTGGAAACCATTAAAATATTTCAATTTATTTTCTAAAGAACAAACAGCACCTATTGTATGGGCAAACAAAAGTGTTCTGTATTGAACCCATTAGATAAAGCACAGCACGCAGCACCAGCGGCTCTCAGCTGATAGTAAGACATGTAACAGAGGACTAATTTAAACGACAGACTAGTCTGGCTGTAATTATAACTTCCCTTCTTGTTCAAATAGAGGGCTTATAGATGTCTGGCTTTGACAGGACCCTGTAATGAGCCACTGTACATTAATTCACAGACTTGGCATATATGGAATTCAGCCTGAAATGTGTTATAGGAGGGAGGACTTAAAAAAAAGGAAAAGATGGAATTATGAAATATTGAACACAAAGTAATGACCATTTCCTGCATGGCAAAATTGGCTTCATCCCTCCAGCCTAAGCAGCTTTTTATGTTTATGCTCAATTTCTGGTTGTCAAATGACGGAATTGTGGCCTAAATTGTGATTAATTGACAATAGTTAGTGCAATGATTGCCTCCAGAGTCAAAATCTGTCTTCATAAATCAACAGTATGAGCATTTGGCAACAAAACCACCAATTATAGCAGGAGTAACAATGCATAAGAAACAGAATGCTGCCAAGCCAAGCACATTGGCAATATTATAAAAGTACATAACAGACAGTAGCAGGACGTGCCAGTAACACAAACCATTTGGAAAAAAAAGTGAGAGTGTAACTTTCAGGATGGTATCATTTCCTAATGAACAGCATTTTTGCATGCTCTCTTTCGCATCCTAAAAGACGTATAGCTGATGTAAATCACATACTTGGCTCACGAGCAATGTAGATTTGTGACAATACGCAGGGGTTCTTTGGTAACTAATGAGCAGCTACAGCAGGTGAGAAGGATGCACGTGGCATGTTTTTCACCTCGTGTTTCCAGGTCTGGGAGCTCTGGCTGTGCTCAGCGGTAGAGAATAGTGTCGCGTGTGACGCGGCGGAGAGGAATATTACCATAGCGCTGATGACATCATTTATTTTCAAGATCAACAAAATCTCATATTTCAAAGGTTTGATTTGAAAAAGTAATATGAATAACTCATATACGCTGGTCTGGATAGTTTTCTCCCCACTTTCTGCCTGCATTTTCTGCTGATTAAATAAGAGCTTGCTTTATGTTCTGTTCTTTACAGATCAAATACGCCGAAAGCTTTCATTTGTTCGAAAGAAAGTAAGAAAGAAAGAGATGTTTTACATTAGTTAAAAGTTCAGATTCAGTAAACACGATATTTTATCAATTTGGCTGTTAGTCAATTATTTATTTTAATCCAAATTAACTGTAATGCATTTCATTTTTTGCTTATGTAACCAAAACACAAATAATCAACATTGTTGTATATTCAGTATAGATTAACGTATCAATAAAAATGATTGTAGGGTAGTTAAATGTTATATTTTGATCACATTTGAGAGTTAAAACATCTAAATACATCGTTTTCAATGGTCAAAGTGCAAACAACGTAGAAAATGTATCCGTGTGACACAGCTGACATGGAGGAGACAAACTGTTGAAGAAAGTCTTTTTTTCTCTTTTGCACACTAGAAAATATACACGTAGCTTTAGTGAAATTACGGTTGAACCCCTGATGGGGGATTATTTTACCGATGTCTTTGCTATGTTTTTTGACCTTGATTGTGTAAAGACCCTTACGGGTTAGAGAGCTCTCAGATTCCATCAAAAATAACTTACTTAGTGTTCTGAAGATGAACGGAGGTCTTATGAGTAATTAATGACAGAATTTTCATTTTGGAGTGAACTATCCTTTTAAGCACACTAAACTGACATGTTAAATTGACAAACTGTTATTTTACATTTCACAAATAGTCATATACAAGAACAGATTAGAATCCGTCTTGCGCCAGTGATCTGACCGAAAGCTACAAAACTGAAATCTCCATGTCCCGAAAAGTTGTCTACCGTCTGCTCAGGCTGAAAGCTGTTAGATGAGCTCTAGTGGTGCAGCACTGGAGTTTACCTGGTTTGATTTTTCAGTTATCTGATTAAATGCTTAGGAAAACACAAGTGAAACGTGAGGTGCTCAAAAGCTGAATGTGAATCTACACATACTTTTACTGAAGAAACCACTGCCTATATCACAGTTCCTTGAGAAGTATCATATCTAGCATATGCGTTATGCCACACTTATCAACTGACCTTGTATTTTTAAGGACTGGAGATGGTCTTGAGACTGAAATAGCTACAGTACTATTGGGTGTGTTTGCAGTGTCATCACAGATAGTGAAACATGTTAGAGATGGCTGATAGAGTTTTGGCCATGTGCAGAGAAAGTTCTGTGATGTCTGAATACATTATGAGGATGTGGAGTGGTATCTTGGGAGATCTGTTATCTCAGATGGCTTGAGGACACTTAGCGAGAGAGGTCCTGTTTTTCTTACTCTTTAATAATGTAATTAATTTCCTTTTTTTGGAAATTTTTGTAGCAATTGAAATAGTGCCCTGATGAAAAACCTTCTATTGTTTAACTCAGGTAGAATTTTACAACAAATCAGACAGCAGCTGTTACTGAAAAAAAAAACAGAAATGCACGCAGAGGCTTATCTGAGTTTTTAAATGAACAAACTAAAGGTTGACTAAAGACTTGCTTCCAAACTTTGGCTTCAGCAATCTGAGCATCTTACAGAGATAGCATAATCGCTGTGGCACATCATTCTGTCTCTTGTAAGCATTGCAGAGGAATTAGTTTTTTTCTAAATTGTTATCTACTTTTAACAGTGTAACTGAAGAGAAAATAAATACTTCTTACTGGGTTCTTGCTATAACGTGTATCACAGTGAGTGTGATCCATAACACATGAATGCAGCATGATCTGAATGCAGAGAAATACACGGAAGTGAATCGCCATCATTTTTAAATGAGATCGCATTTACGTATCAATCGATTTTTTTGAAATTAATCAATACTTCTTATGGTAATGAAAGACCGCAAAATACACATCACTGTACCTCACAGTGGAAGTGTTAGCAACCGACTGCAAACTCTCTGCAAAATGAAAACACACACATAGACAAAATAAACTAGAAAAAATCCAGTAAGTAGTTCAGATACAATATGAACGCAAAGAGAGTTTTGTATTATTCAAATCACTTTTGAGTCTAGTGAAAGAGTTTGATTTTCTTTTAAAAAACAAGGGTAAACATCTTTGAAGAACAATTTTTTTTGACCAAAAACAAATGCTCTTATTTTGTAGTTTGTTTCCACACCCGGTGAACTTAAACAAGCTGCAGTTTAGTAAAGCTGCACAATATGGTGGGTTTGTGTGTGTGTGTGTGTGTGTGTCAAAATATTAGTTGCGATAATTCGTTTGACAGGCCTCTTATTTACAAGATTTATATTAGTTGATTTTGATTTTGACATTGATTTGATTTTGACATTGATTTTGTATATTAGTATGCAGTGTCAAAAAAAACAATACATTAATGAGTTTAATGCACACACAAACTGTGAAGCACGCAAAATATGCAGATAATGAAATATTAATAATATAATTAAATAACTAAAAAATTCTAAATCAGTTTGTACTCCGTATCACTATTTCAATTTGAAAGCTATTATGTCTGCAGTCCAACATTTGAAAGAGGACTTTCAAATGGAAGCTTACTCCCAAAAACTCTCTCTCACTCTCTTACACAAGCTTTCTTAAGTCCACACACACACACACACAAACACTCCCAAAACGCCGAAGCTACATGTGATTCGCTGGAGGTTCCAGAGAAAACCCCATGACGGAGGACAAGTCAAAGGTTCAATAAACTATAGTAACACTCTAGGGAGAAAAGATCTAATGACTGACAGGATACAAACACAGAATGATGAATCACAAAGACTGCAGAATGGTTTCCTAATGGCAACCAGACGCACAAGGACTTAAACTCTTTCATTACTTCCAAATCAATAATACAAAGAGACTTTTTGGATGAACTGATTGAGCGATCAACTGATGCGCATTCCGAATTGCAAATGATATTGTCAGCAGTTGCAACACAGACACATTCGAAATTCTAGTTTTACGTCCCAAGAGTGGAAAAAGTATGAAAATGAGCTTGTCCAAAGAATCCCTAATAAGACAAACACTTTTACATGCTTCCAATGGGATGAAGAGAGGATCGATCTGAGATACTTTACAAACTATTAAAAAACAGTGACCTTTATCTAATGGCTACAGAGATGTATTAAAGGTCATCTACGAAGACTATACATATAAATAAAAGCGCCCCACCAATAATGAGTCCCAGAGATTCAAACCCCACTCCACACAACAACAATGATCTAAAAACAGAAATTGCTGCACAAGGAATCATTACATGAGATGGCACTGTATAAGAGATGAACTGTCTCCACACATAAATCCGCAAGACGATGCACAGAGGACACTCCCGTTTATGCGAATGCCACTGTACGCTATGATTTGTCCCTGTACTGTGGACTCGGTATCACATTGGACTCTATTAGAGTTACTTTACTTAACCACCTTTTCATAGCTGTTCAAAATCAAAATAAACAGCCAGCCTATTCATCGAACTGGACTGGACAGTGGACAGATTGCGTGTGCAGCTGTGCAGCCTGATGATTCAAGGAGAGGGAATTCCACATCTTTTTTCTTGACCACAGTTAATAGGATCCCCTTTGGCTCGGTCGTTTCCTAAGCGCATGAGCACACGGGAACACGGCAGAAACAGTGGCATTTAAGAATATGGAAATGCGATGGCAAAAACGGACTTCATCCTCTCTGAGGAATACCAGACCATCGGGCCCGGAGAACCACGAGGCCCACTCACACCCAGTGGCACTGTGTTTCATAAGCAAAGCTTATTTTTTAGGGATGTGGGCTCGTCTAATGGGGGAAGAGCGTGAGGAGGTTGAGAAACAAGAATGGGGGAAAGATGAGTGTGTTTGATTGGGCAGCCTTTCAGAGCCCACAAGTCTCATCATATTTCCTACTGAAGAAAAACAAAGCATTTGAACCCAGACATCACAATCACGTCCAGCCAGCTCGTTCAATCCAAAAGAGCATTCTTTCCTTCGGCGAGGCTGCTGCAAGTCCGTCGAAAACCAAACAGATCACCTACACCCAGAATCAGTCATACTGCAAGTGCACACCTCTGACTCACACATGCAAACCGCCTCCCTTCCTCACGCGCTCGCAATCAGGTCCGTTTTCTCCTCTTTCTGCGAAACGACTGGCGGCTAAACAAGGAGTCCTCTTAAGGTACAAAATGAAATCATCTTATTGCTGCGGGGATGAGAGCTTTAACAACACACTAAAAATTATAGTCATTAGGACTAGATAGATGCGACTAATCTAAACCACTTGTTAGGCTCTCCTACTGAAAAGCAAGCGAGGATTGGTCGGTTTTCACTTAAATAACTAATCGCAAAGTTAGGAATTCAATCTTACTATCAAATTAATCTGAGAGCTGATCTTGTAGAAAGTAAAAAGCAATGGACTTATTGCCATGAAGATATAGGCCCAATGCAATTTGGGCTGAATTTTAGGCACTGCCGGCACAATTTCATGGTAATTCTTAACTATGTTTTGTTTTGCCAAATTAGTGGCTAATTCGTACAATCTGCTTACGCCTCGTTCATGATTAGGTTTAACGGTGGACCTTCGCGCTTAATTGTCAAAAAAAATTACATTTTTATATCCACCACATCATAAAAGTCACACAAAAAGGCCACCTTGTAAAACGCTCACATTTGTTTTCTCATGAAAACAGCACTGCCATCTGATGAACTGTTAACCAGTGCCTAGACGTGTCTTTATACAATGACTTTGACTTACAGAAAGAAGTTAAACACCAAATTTTGATGATAAAAAGCCAAAGGCACTTTGTGTGCACCGTTCTTAGCTCTAGAAATTCAAGACACCAAGCAAATAACTTAACTCATCACTGCTAATAAATGAGGTAATGTCATAAAGTGCCTCGGAGCGATGCCTTGTTGGCCGGTTAATGGAATATAATGACTTTCCTCAGCTTGTTTGTCATACAAACGCACAAAACTGTGTTAAGACTGTTTTGAGCCTGTTGAGGTAACATTCAGGCTTGCCAAGACTCATAAATTCCGATATTTTGCAGGATCTATCGTGCTGTCTTCAACGGCACTGGCGAAATTAAAGCCCTTTCATTTGTAGCTATCGAGCTATCAGTACAAAGAGAACCTCGAAATATTATTGTTGTGTGTGTTTGGGAGCCGTTTTCGCGATTTGCCTCGTTTCCAAAGAGGACAACTTAATAAAGCCACGGTTGTATTGTGTTGAACGCGTTGTTTTCAAACCTTAGACAGCGCCCGGCGGAGTTCGCCGTAGCGCGTCCTACCTGAACAGGTGAATGCCATCCAGGGTGAGGCAAAAAGGACTTGCATTTGAGTTTGAAAGGATATGGATTGCAAACCATTTTCAGACACCAACTCCTTGGGCGCGTGGTCTGCTTCAGATAGAAAAACACAACCGGTGCCAAAGACGGATAGGGCAAGGGTTCCCCGCCGCAAGCGGACGCGTCCTCCGCCGCTGCTCCGGCTGCGCTCTCCCGCCTTTCACCTCCATCAGACTCAAGCTCGCTGCGCTCCCCGCCACCGGACAGGTCGTTAAGTCGTATAAAAGTCCTTGGAAGAGAGGAGCTACCCTCTGCTTCCCTCAACTGATGGTCCTCGGAGATATTTCCTCCATCTTCAGCCATCATTCACCCCCTTGAGGAGAGAAAACGCATGCATTACCAGCTGTACAATAGAGAATGAAATCTGATTTTACGCAATTATGAAATGTATTAAAAATACGACAGAATTAAAAGGCATGGTGGAAGAGAGTGCACGACTGTTTATACGTGTGCAAATAAAATGACACTCAATAAAGTGTATTAAGAATAATTGCATTTTGAGTTTATTATTTATTAACGTCGGTGCATTTGAACAAAGAAGACCCAACATATAAAAGGCAGGACTTTGAGACTATTAGAAATTCACAGTGTGGTATTTAGCAATAAATTGATTGAACTGTACAAAAACAAAAAAAAACAATAAGCCACACAAACAATACGATATGGTAGTTTGGTGTCCTATCACTGAATAAATAAATCCTTGATTAAATAATAACAGTAATTCTACATTTTAAATGAATGCCAATTATGACTTACTTTTAAACTTGGTACTAGAATTGTATACAATCGCACAACATATAATGATCAATGAGCGTGGTTATGTTTAACAGTGATGCAGTCAAATATTATAAATGTTGAAATCTTACCTGTAATTGCGTCTGACAATATGCCCAAATCGAGCTTACTCATCGCATGATCATTTCGGTTGCAAAAGCAGTCCAAATGATGGTATTGAACAGGATCAGTTGGAGCTCGCAGGCTGAGTTTCCAGGTGGCAGTTACAGCGCAAGCAGGTTTATGGGCATCTCAGTGACTTGGACATCATGCCTTAAGATTTCAACATTGTATTTCGATGACCAACAACCGGATAAAAACAAGGCAGGTCCTGCAAAACTGCTTCCCAATCCTCAATTGTGCGCTCCGCTCGTTTTCTCCGTGTGCGCGCACTTAAAAGTAATGATCAAAGATTACAATTGAATGCTTTTTTCTTTTCTGTTAGATCACCGCAAGATCTACTGCTCAAAAGTATTCACAGCAGTGACAATTATAGATCCTTAGACAATTAGTAAAATCCTTCAGAATCTTTTCTAAAGGTGCAAGCAGTGATTTTCTGTCTGCATATGAAAAGGAAAAGCTTAAGCTCGTGCTGAAAGGATGCGCAAGAGAGCTCTCTATGCTGAAGTCTTGCCTATTATTGCGAAAATACACAAGTCTCCAATGATTCTCCCAGTCGGCAAAACGGTCTATAGCACGAATCCGCTCATGCGAACCAATTCACAGCTGGATTCGGATTCAACTTCCAATCCCCGCCCCTTGAAGGCGCGTCCACCAATCAGAGAGGACAATAACTCTGCCCTTCTTTCGATTGCATTAAAGAAATGTCAATCAACACTGTACCAACATGTCTGGTGAAACAGCTGGAACCTTATTGTTTACAATGAACCAATAAAACTAGGAAGAGTTTGGGACTCGACCAAACAGACTATATGATTCGAAGATGTTTATTATGCGAAAACATTTTAAGTCAAAGAACAGAAAAGAAGCTATATGTATGTGTGTGAGGAGAACAACCGGTGCAGCAGTTTTTGAATTTTTGGCGTCAATGACAAAAAGGGGTTCTTAAAAATGTAGGCAGCTTTACATTTCAACGAATAAACAGTTTACCCACAGCGTGAGAGGGAAAGATTTTTTTTTTTTTTTGCCTGTAAAATATTTACTTTGTTTAAAGTTGAACTATTCTTCATATTATTGAAGTAGAAATTCCGTTGAATTTAAACACATGATTTCTGAAAGAGAATGTAGATAATAAAATAAAATGTTGTAAATATTGTTTTAAATATAATTAATATTGCGAGTTAGTATATGTTCACTTTGACAGCCCTAAAATGGCCTTTGTAAACAGTCTTTACAATTTTACAGCTCTTGTGCCCCCCCTAAGGTACCCCTGCCATTTATTTATTTTTACTTTTTATTTAAAACATTTAATGTTTCTTTCTTAGACTGGTACTTTTCATAAAACTTTACACCCATTTTGCACCACTTATGAACCATTGGATTTTAACCATCATTCAATATTATGTGGATGTGACAGTTTAAAAGTTAAAATCTTTGTATACTTACACACACACACACACACACACACACACACACACACACACACACACACACACACACACACATACAAAAGATAAGGGATACCATAATATGTTTTTCCACTTTGTTTTAACTTTAAGTGTTAAGTTACAAGATTACAAATTTTAAGAGATGTTTAAAAACAAAGTCATATTTTGTCATCATTTACTCACCCTCAAGGTGTTCGGTCAGTTTCTTTCTTTGATTGAAGACAAAAGAAGATAGTTGGAAGAATGTAACTAAATGGTTTCTGTTCCCTGCTGATTTTCATAGCATTTTTACTTAAGTCAGCACGGACAGACAAGCGTTTAGTTTCCAGTGTTCAGGGTGAGTAAATGATGACAGAATGTTGGGGTGAGACAGTTTAATATAATATGAGTTGAAATGACTTTAACAGCCAATTTGATTCTAACAAAGAAAATTAAGGCATTAACTGAGCTTTTAAGTAGGTGGAAATGTTAAAGTCTTAACATAATGTTAAAGTCTTAACAATGTTAAAGCACAGAGGTGATGACCCAAAAGCATTTCTCATTAGCAGAAGTCGAACTATCGTTTAAAAAATATTTTCCTTGATTACAGAGTACTTAACACTTCTATTTAATGAGATGTAAAGCTGGAATATGCTACTTAAAATGTCCTTGTTTTTGTGTGTTCTACCATTTAAACAAGATGAATGCGTCCTCCCAAAGATAATTTCAGTCTTTAACATAAAACAGCAGTTTAGTACATTATCCAGTAGTTATTTATCCCCAAGTCATCAACTAAGATAACTGAATGTTTAGTAAAATGTTTTTCCAGAAGTGTGCAACTTCATGGTACTCCACAACATTATGAAACACCTTGTAACACGGTGGTAGAATGTCTTTAATCGTGTCTATAAAATATGATCAACTGTCAAAGACCCACTTTCTGCGCAGCATTGCTCTACTTTACATCGAAGCTTTAAAGTGCAATAGCATGTAAGAGTGGGTAAACCCCAAGTTTCCCTTCACTGCCACCTATGGTAAAACAATAAAAACACATCAAGGAGCTCACAGAGAAGAAAAAAGTAATCAAGCAAATACAATATTGGTGCAATACGCTTTCGTCGGTTGCAACAGAAAATAAGCGATGGGTTGTAAAACATGATTTAAATGGAACAGAAAACAATATGTTTGCTGCAGAAACATGACTGTTGTGGCAGCAGCACTTATAGAAAATAATTTAGCATAGAAATATTAAATAATCCCAGGTTTCTTCTGAAATGTAAAACTAGTAAAACCTATTAAAACCTTCTTATTGTGTAAAAGTATTCTAATAAACCTTACATTTAATATTTTTTAGTTATTTATTTGTTTATTTTTGATCAAAATATATTATATCTTCTTAAGATGAAACTTAATAAAAAAAAAATAAAAAAAATTATATATATATAGATAGATAGATAGATAGATAGATAGATAGATAGATAGATAGATAGAAAGATAGATAGATAGATAGATAGATAGATAGATAGATAGATAGATAGATAGATAGATAGATAGATAGAAAGATAGAAAGATAGATAGATATATACCAGGTGAAACCAATTTGCTGAACATGGTAACACTGAAAACCTGTATCATTCAACTTGTGTCTGTCTGTAAAAACAAGTCAATAACCTTCTTTCCCAACTGAATTTTAAATCAAATTAAGTGATAAAACCCTTCGATTTCAACGACCAGTTACTAGATTCTGCTACGGTCATTTTATTGCACTCTGTCCAGTAAAGGTAATTATGCACTGATTAATGGATTACAGCATTCAGTGGTGAAAGCCTGGCATACATATCTGGAATTAAGTATGCCATTAAGACGATATAATGTTTATGCTTTTGTGTAGCATTTGATTTTATAGCCGGTGAAAGCGTATGCACTCTAGACAGCCTAATTCTATACATTTTTCTATTTTGTGGTGTCTACAGCCACTTCTGTCAAGACATTGGACAAACTGTCACGTTCATGAAATGCCGATTGCAAATATTTAATAGGAAAAATATGTTTAGTAATTTACGTGATTTATCACCTATATATTCCAAAATTTAACCAATAAATGAATTAATGAAAAAATTGGTAAAATACAGAAGAACATAATTACAGACTGCAATAGAAGGACTTGATGCAATATTTAATTTTTAATGCATCACCTTGGAGACTAATTTTCCTTTTATTGTTTCTTTTTTGTGTTAATTAAGATAGGCTTGATATAAAGCAATTTTGTTTTGTTTGTGGCACAGAAAAAGGGGTGAGAGCCCTCAAAGCACTTTCTTTCATCTTCCTCTTTGAGTTTCCTCCAGACGTCATTAGCAGAAGATCTTGGCTGTAATGGGCTGTGCAGTCGGTGTTTCCCTCTGGAAGAACACGTCCTGCCAGCAACTTTTCTAAAGTTCCTCCCTGATCCACTGAGGCCGAGAAGAAAGCTATCACGGGTCAGTCTAAAACTGACGGGTGATCTAAAACTGATCACCGTGCTTTTGGAACTTTACTATAAAATGTATTTTTGCAATCTGTTACAAAAATTATTCTACACTCGATATCATCAAAAAACTTTCCTCTGCTTTCTAGCAGAACAAAAATATTAAAATACACCTCACTTTATTCCTTTAAATCTTTGTCATTGTAAATTCACTCAAAACACATGGAAAAGGTTTTTTTTTCATAAACTCATTTGATTGTAATGACAGAATATTTTTGTTTGACAATTTTTCCATATTATGTCTCAAATATTTTGGCTTGCATTAAAGGGGAATCTAATATACAAACCATATGCTTTGGCAAAACGACGACAAAATGGAAAATATTTAATTTCAGAGTTTTGACTTTGTGTATCTTTGTGTAAGGTTACCTACTATAAATGCTATATTTTTACATAGTTGATTAGTTAGATATTCATTAATCCACCGGTAGTCATCATACCCTAGCTATTAAAGATGAAGAATTTCAAATATACCCACCTTACGGTTTGGCCATTGTTGTAGCTTGTCAATTGATTTATTTCTCCTTGTCAAAAATGTCAAATCTATCTCATCATTTTTTTCTTCTCCAAATCCAATTTGAGATTTAGATGATGAGTCTGGTAACCCTAGAAAGAAACTGTCATAGATAGAGCCATCTATGACAGTGAGAGCACGGGAATGAGCAGGGGAAAACCGGGTGTGTGGCTTTTCCTAACCTTTGACCTCTGTCTTTCCTTTCTCCTCACTGCTTGACTTAAGCAGAACTTCTCACCAAGAGGGCTCAGCTGGGCTTTATAAATAAGAGCAGAAAGGTCACAACCTGCCTCCATCTGACAGCCCTTACACCTACTTTGATAGGACCTGCTATAATAAAGCTGACCTGCTGGTTTTCATCAAAGAGGAAGGATGCCATCCATTCTGATGCTTACAAGCATCAAGATCGGTTGTATACAGTAGATTGTCAAAGTAAACTTTGAAAATGGACTTTTCAGTCAAATCAGACAAATCACTTTAGTCATTACATTATAGATTTTTCTTTAATGCAAGAAATCATTAGGATATTAAGTAGAGATCATGTTCCATGAAGATATTTTGGAGTTTTGTAAAATATAACAAAATTTGTTTTTGTTTTCAGCATTTATCCAGATTTCAGACTTTAAATAATTTTTTTTAATCACACAAAGTTTGCACTTTTTGGAGCTTCAAAATAATAGCCATCATTCATCAGCATTACCAAGCTTGGAAGAGCCAGGATAAATGTAAAAAAAAAAAACAGGGTGGCTTGGGGGTGAGTAACTTATGGGGTAATTTTCATTTTTGGGTGAACTATTCCTTTAAGAATGAAGCTAGATTGTCTGTATCTGCTTCCTGAATTCCACAATTAGCCAATCAGAATCAATGCTAGCCCTATAGCTTAATAAGCACATCCGTCATATAAAAAGCCATTGAATGCATTTAATTCCTGAGATAGTAAATTTGATTACTCCCATTCACGTTCCAATTTTATTAAACAAACACAATATATTGTATGAATTTAAGCCTATGTTGATTTAAATGAAGATTGAATAAATGGTCTCAGTGCAGGTGCACAGAATAGAATCAATAAATGCAATTTCTGTAATAAAAGTGCATGCGCTGCACATTTATAAACATGAACATCAAGGGCTGAGAGAAAACCATTAGAACCGCTTTTTTTTTTCTTCAGTGTTCTTTATCTTTTAGCAGATTATATGTGTCAAGAGGACAAGACAGTTTGTCTTGAGTGGCAGACTGGTAGATCTATTAAGGTAAGATCATGAGTGTGATTCCCAGGGATCACATACGCGAACATGAATGATATATCTCTAATGCATTGCAAGTTATGATTCTTTAAAATGCTGCCTCCGCAGGTTACGAAACGGAGTACATATCTGTCTGTGGTCACTTTCCTGCTCTCTTGAGCTTAACCTCAGTCACCATCGCGTGACTCCCTGAGCCAGAGCGTGGGGCTGCCTTTATGTAAATCACTCTATGATTTATCAAAGTGGAGCGATAGAAATCACCAGGCAGGAATGTAAATTGGAAGCAGATCAGAGAGTCAGGGCAGGCTGAGCAGATGTTATAGGTACAATATAATCTACATCACTCACACACACTCCACAGCTCTGAGATACATATGTATGATTTGGTGTTATTGCACATAACAGACAAATCTCGAACAGAACGTCTACGAGACCTCATACCCGTTGGCCCGTAGAATGTGTGGGAATGTATGGGAGTGTTATGATTGAGTTCTGAATAAACCTGAAATTAAGGAAGGAAGTAGTAATACAAAGTCAGTTTTGTTTTAAAATGTGATCAAAGTATTGTAAAGGCACTTGCAAACAAAAGCCGTATTACGATACTTTTGTTATGGTTGATGATATGATGTTAAGGCTTTTGAGCACTATGATAAAAACACACAGAAGCCAAAAAAAGCCAAAAAAAAAAAAAAAAAAAAAAAAAAAAAAAGACAAAGGATTAACGCTATTTTGTAGTCAATCTCATCGTGTGGGAAAAAAAGACTCACCAGCTGGTGCATTCATGGGGGATCTCTATAGGTGAAGGTGATTATTTCCGCAAAACAAGGGATTTAAAAATAGAAGGATGGTCTATATTTTAAATGTAGATCTCAGGGTCCTGACTATTGCTTTCTAAAATTAATTTCTAAAATCATTTAGGAGCTAAAACGTTTGCAGTTGACTAATTATAGCATCACTCTTTTTTATGATAAGCTATAAACAAAAAGTTTATCATATATCACATTTTCATTGGAACAACCCGTCATATTGAAGTCTCACAAGCATACACATGGGTATAGAACTAGGTCCAATAATAAATACATTTTAAAAAAATTTAGTGATTCATAGTTTAGTGAGTCAGTAGCGATCTAAGAAATGGTTCAAAATGATTCACTGACCGAGTGGGGGTCTGACTCAAATGGCACAAGTAAACGATTGATTGGTGAATCTTTTTATCATTTTGAACCAAATCTTTTTGTTTGTGAATCACAGATATAAGAAGCCACACTGCATTGCTGCCAGTTGTGTGCACTTTTATGACTATATCAGATAAAATATTTATATGCTCATTTACAGGCATAAAGCATTGCCAGTTTTTTAAACATTTTATTGTTTGATTGATTCACACATTTACAATTTAAACTGTAAACTATGGAAGCTTGTTTATGCAACAGGATAAAAGTTATTTGCAATTTTTAATCTTAAAGTCTCTTAATTTTGAGTTCTTTTTCAGAATTGAGAGATAAAAGCTAAGAAATGTGAGAGAAAAATTCTGACTATATAAACTCAGAATTTAAAAAGTCAGACTTTCGAGGTTAGAATTCTGAGGAAATAATTAATTCAGAACTCACATTTATGAGTTTATAGCTTGCATATTGAGACAAGCCAAATATGAGAAAAATCATAATACTCACAATTAGCAAAAACAAAAAAAAAGTCACCTTTTACCTTCTTTCATGTTGGACACAAGCCTTGTTTGAAAACAAAAACAAGTAGGTATATAAGCAAAATAAATGTATTTAAAAAAATTGCTCTAGAATACTTTTTTAAAGAGTTTTAGCTATTTATTTTGGATGCGTTTGTTAAAGCATTTAAGAATCTGAAGCTATGCGTTTTACCACAAAAACTATTCCCTTTAAAGGAATAGTTCACTCAAAAATGAAAACTGTGTCATCATTTCACTCACCTTCAAGTATTTACAAACCTGTATGAAATTTGTTCTGTTAGAATTTTTTTTTCTCCTACTATGGAAGTCAAAACAGCCTGGTTACGAACTTTCTTCATAATTTCTTCCTTTGTTTTCATCAGAGCGAAGAAATTCATGCAGTTTTAGAACTACTCGAGGGTGAGTAACTGATGACAGAATTTTCATTTCTGTGTGAACTATCCCTTTAAACAAATGTAGGCTACCATATCTACACGGAAATGCAATAAAACCCGTCTGCCCTGTTATCAAGCCCTCAGAAACAGCCTACAAGCGAAAGACGGTAAATGAGTGTAAGGAAGGACGTATTAGGGCAACAGCTTGATCTATGACTCTATCCCTGCCTTATCACCGAAGGTATATTCTCTCATTGCATGTAAGTTAGTATGAAGGCAGGGAAGCAGTGATTCGGTCAGAGGAGATATGGAGAAGGGAAGTGTTGCCAAAAGAAGTGATTTTCTCCTGGAGATCCCTGCGTTCGATTAGCCGAGTCATTTCAACCGTATCTTCAGATCTTCTCTCAAGGACAAGCCAACACACTGGGGAGCTGAAATGTGCATGCATTTCTGTCGCACATCGAACAAGCCTGACTGAGTCATAATATTTACCAACGACGATAAGAGGGTCTAGATAAAATTCTTAAAAATAATTTCCTCCATATTTGTACAAAGGGCATAGGCTGGTTTTAATTGCTGCGATATAATGTCCAAGCGAGCACATCAGGAAAGAATGCTGGCTGCTTGCGTATGATGCCGTCGAGCTAGCAGGAGTTCATGGAAAGCTTCTGAGAGCGCTCGCTATTTCTCTTCAGATTTACACGGAGAAAAAACTATACGGGAGCCAGTTCACATCTTTAAGTAAATAAAGAATTGAGACTTTGGATCTCACGATTGTGACTTTATTCATTAACATTTAGAAACGTTTACTTTTATATGAGTTTATATTTTGAATATAATTCTGAACACCCTTTTAATTTTGGATTATTAAGATATTTTATATATTAAGATTATTTTATACTATTATTTATTATACATGTATAATAACATAATACATGTATGTGTACTGTGTATTTTTATTATGTATATATAAATGCAAACACATGCATGTATATATATTAAAGAAAAATATGCGGTTTATATATATTTATATATATAACATATAATTATATGTATGAATATTGAAAAAAATATATACAGTGTGCATATTTAGATATATATATATATATATATATATAAATACAGTACAGTTACTGGCATTTTAAAACAGAAAACCTATTTTGAATTGCAAAAATGTTTGACAATATTACTGTGTTTTATATCAGATAAATGAGTCTTGGCGAGAATAACAAAATGACTTTAAAATCCTGCATCCTGCAATTCACGATCGGTATTGCATTGCAAAATTATGATCTTTTCTACTCCCACAGCAATTTATTTATTAGAATCATTCATTTCATTTGTTTACATTTACCTCCCAAAATTTGTAATTTATATATTGCACTCCAAGACTCCCAAGTCTTTAATAAATTGGGCTCAATAATGAGGAAAGGAATTTTTGCGCAGATTTCTTCTGTATTTATTATTTATTTATTGTTGTTTTACTTATATTTTCAATCATTGTGTTGCTTGTTAAGGTTAAAGGTTAAGGGTCTGTCTTAAGCTTCCTGGTAGAAACAGATTTTTGCTTGCAGTGCACAATGTAACTTTATATTGAAAAAAATTCTAACGTTATTTCTTATGTTACATGTAATCTTAATATTATTTTCATCAAAAGACAGGTGAGGGTTTCCTCCGAATATGAAAACTGTACAGAAAGAGATTTGGTGACACCATCAGCTCCAATTTTTTTTTTTTTTTACAATTTACATGTACCCCTCATCTTGACGTGTGCAGTCACCCATCATTGACAACAGTGGCGCAGCTGTACCTCATGCAGTTAACCTCCGTGACCGAAAGGGTACAGATGACTCTGCCTGTTGACAGTTGCGCATCAATATTCTCGTCTAGTTTTGATTAACTCCTCTTTCCCTCTCTACATGTGTTCAGAAATGTCAACAAATGTCAAGGAAATGTCAAGGGCTGGTTTTGCCAGGCCACACTTCTGGCCGAGCGCTGGCCTGTTCTCATCATTCTCAGTTTTTCCAAGTGTCCTGGGACCTTCGACAACCCCGAGGATGACGGTATCAGACCCGGCTCGTCTGAGGTATCAGAACCTCTCTATAGGATGAATGAAAGGCCATCTTGAATGCAAAGGCCTTCATCTAATCAAGAAAAAAGTATAATGCGACACCCGTGGCACATACATAACTAGTCAGAGTTTTTAAAACTTACATGACCTATATTGAAATAAGCTGATGTAAGCGAGGGACAATCACCCCGGTGAACAGTTCTGGAGAAAATGAGCTGGAGCGGTTGCTAAATATGACATATATATGAGTAAGTAAGAAACGGGGTCATGCTCAACATGTGCCTCGTGGTCATTTGTATCATTAGGGCAGAATATGTAAGAGGAGGGCAGTGACGCTGCATATGAAAGGCACGATTGATTTTCCTGCCTCTTCTGTCTGCCTCAGGTAACTAGGCTAACATGATGAACTAGTCTCTCTATTTTCCCACTAGCCTCCATTGCTCTAGTTAGCATGAATCCCACATGCAAGAACATCCTGGTCAAACCCAATAAATCTTACAAGTGCGAGAGGTCCTGGCTTTATCCTCGGATGATCTGGAGGTTTGCTTACTGAACTAGTATAATAATATATTCAATAAATAAATATATGTTTTATGGTGAGCATAAATAGGGCCAAGAGGGAACTACCAAGAATAAACTTGAAATAATTAGAAACGTTTTGATTATAAATGTATTCCTGAATGATAGCTGTCTGGCTGCATTCAGTCATTTTAGCGGTTTTGCTTTTGAAAACACCCTCGCATGGCTAATTTTAAAAACCTAGATTAAACAGATCCAGTAACAACAAGGAGCCCATGGGAACATTACTGATCACTACCCTGTGGACACATTTGCATATGTAAAGGACGAATACAAAACCCATAAATTCCATTTTTTCATTTGTTAAGTTACATTCTCATGAGGATTATTCTTTTATGTTTTGCTGCTGATATTTGATGATCAACGCTTACTGGACTGAAGCAACTTAGGTTTACTTTATTATCCATGCAGCATTTTTAGACACTTCAAGTTAAAATGTATCATATATATCAGGCTTTTGATCAGGTTTTCATCTCTCAATCATCATTATATTACGTTGTCTCCCCTCCACCCAAAAAAACCCCACAGAGCTATATGATCATACTTATATGATCATGACAACTGATATATATATGCATCTTATTTTAGTATAGTGACTACTATGCTTTTAACTTTTATAATCACATAGACATCTCACTGATTTACATTTCAAGGACATCTTACTTTTTGGTGATATAAATACCAGAAAACTGCACCAAACTGCGTATATTTATTCATTGTGAGCTCCATATATCATAATATATAAGTATTATATATCATATTGTGTATATATATCAGTTGTGCCATTTCGAAACATTGTTTCTTCTCTGGCTTTTCAAAACTGTTTTCAACTGATAATAAGAAATGTTTGAGAACCAAATCAGTGTGTTGGATTTAAATTCATTACAGCATTGTACATTTTAAATATATTAAAATGGAACTGCAACACTATTTCCCACTATTAGTGTTTTTATTGACAAATCTTACAGACTTAAAAATTTGATTTTAATGGGAGTTAATAAAACATTTTTAATTCATTAATTACCTTCATGAAGAAGAATATAATGACTTAATTAAGCAATTTCTTGGTACTGTCATGAGTATGGCGGTTAAACCACTAATGTCAGATGGACTATTTTAACAATGTCCTTACTACCCTTCTTGGCCCTAAACACCGTAGTTGTGTTGCTGTTTATCAAAAATATCTTAATTTGTATTTCAAAGATGAACAAAGGTCTTGGAATTGATTCGAAATGACACGGGTTTGAGTAATTAATGAGAAAATTAAAAGTTTTAGGTGAAATATCCATTTTATATTTCATCAGTATAGCTGGCACCCATACAGTAAAAGCCAACCAGAAAATAAAGTGATGCAACACACATTTGGTCTCTTATTTTCTTGTACCCTGCAGGAATGAATTCTGGGACGGCATCACCTTGGACTGGATCTTCCTGATCAAGAAAACGGACATGTAATAGCCGGAACCGATCAGAAGCAGAGCCAGGAACGAGGGCACAGAGAGAGCCTTGGCTGCATTTGATTTATGTAATGGTTTGAAAGAATGGACAGGAAACAGAGGCGGCCTCTAAACGCTGAAGGGATACGGCGCAACAGTAGGCATCTTCTGGCATGAGCTCAATGACCTCGCTTGACCACATCAGCTCCTTTGCGTCTTCCTGTATATCATTACCCAATTGCGACGCAACAAAAATGACAGACCCCTCCTTGCCCGCCTGCCGCTCTCTGTGTGTGCACTACGAAATGTCACGTCTATCGCCGACCGCTGTGGCGCACTGGAGTGAATTTACTGCCTCAACATGGTCCCTTGTGTTTGTGTTCTTCCTCTCTTCCCTGACCTTCTTTACTCATGAATATGTATGGCCAGGTCCGTTCTTCAACAACAGCTCGTGCGCCGGGCACTGGGGCAACGGAGAATACTAAAATCAGATCAATCACCGGCAGTGTCAGTGCAAACCCACCACACACTCCATCTACTCTGTCTAGCTGAAAATGTTGGAAGGAAGAGAAAGTACATTACATGCTGAAGAATTAGGCTACCAACCAGCTGATGACACAAAGAGTCACATTGTTGCCGCTATACGGTAACAATTTTCCAATTGGACGACACGCGCTGCTGGTCAGGGAGTGTGTACTGTATGTGAGCATGTGGCAGAAGGATGGCTAATTGTCTCCTCTGGGAAGAGCAGACCAGGGCAGAAATGCTCCACTGTGAAGACGGGCCAGCTAGCTTTGATGTGCTTGCAAAAAGGGCCTAGAAATTGAAAGAGAAAACAGCCAATCAGTCAGCAAAAATAAATAAATAAATAATTTATAGTGGTTTCGGACTAGACAACAAAATGTGTTGTTCTGCGCACTAAAGCGAATAAAAGTTGATTCCCAAACAATTAACCCGCCTTCACTCTTTCAGAAAACGCAATGCACAGTGTTATTATCGGTAGTGAACCCTAAAACAGTGACTAAACAAGTTGCCTAAAAACATGGCTGTGACAAAATTGAAACTAAAATGAAGCCAAGTGAAAAGTAATAGAATATCCACAAAATGTGACTAGATACTAATAACGCTACGCATAAATAAAATGTTCAACAAACTTGAAAAACGATACAAATAATTTACAAATGACAGTTAAATGATATTACTTTTTAATTGCTACCACTTTAACTTTGGCAACCCTAAAACACCAAAACTAAAAGAATAACTTTTTTTTAATTTAAGTTGAAAGTTTATTGGAGTATAAAAAGAAAATGTTTTAGTCAGTTTTGTCACTTGCAGTTTTTTCGTAATTTGTAAAATTTGCCAGTTATTTTTGTTTGAAACGTAAAAAAAAATACTAAACAAAGTGATAGTGAAATGAAATCTTAACTGTATAATAGTATATGAGTGTAATAAACCCTATAGTTCTGCCACAAACTCAAAACATTACTGATTTGAGCCAACTAATAGCTTACTTATAGTTATACAGATCTACTTGTTGTCTTTGCACAGGACAGGAAAAAGTTTTCAGTCTTTGCTGTGACATAAATGTTGAAAACTTCTTAATCTTGCTAAAGTGCTAAATGAGTGCTAAATCTTGTGAATTTTCATCCACAATCACTTTATGATGTTGATGTCATACAATGGAAGTGTTGGGACCGGTTGTTTGTGTGAATGTGGAGCTGCAATCAGCGGCGATGAGGTCCATAATCAATCAGCTGTGAGCGGCTGGTTCCTCTCTCTGGGGCAGGTATCCTACCAGCCATCAGCCAATAAGCCTAGGACTCACACAGAGTAGAATCAATACACACACTCATACGCTCAGCAGCTGAAGAGCCATTCTCCCCAGTCTGCTCTGACCAAGACTCCGAGCCACTGGAAGCTGCTTCAAGAAGATGGGACTGCTGGAAACAGATGGACAGGCTGATAAACAGAGCTCATTAAAGTCAAGTAATGGTTGTCAATAAAAGCATTTCAGATGATGAATTAATTCTTTACACAATGTTGTTAGCAGTGTACAGCATGTCTCACACGAAAAACATAATGTCATTTTTTTTCAGCGTTTATTTCTTTTTTATGCCAGACTTAAATCTGTGGTTTGGGCAGTGTTGTTATTAATTAACCTAAATTAATTATAAATTATGTATATATACACATGTACATCTACATATATGAAACCAAATTACATTTAAAAAAAACTAAAACTAAGCTAACTGCTAAATTAAAATGATTAAAACGAAAAATAAGTAAATCTTTATAAAATGTGAACAAACACACACAATATATATATATATATATATATATATATATATATATATATATATATATATATATATATATAAAATCTATGCATAATAATTATACAAAGTATACACTGATTTTATTATGTAAATGAAAACATATTTTGGATGTGATATATAGAAATATACATATAATTTAAAAATATGAATAGTGCAGATATGTACCAGAAATATATGCAAATCTTTATAAAAAAAAAACCTCTCAGTTTATTTTTATTTATATATATATATTTATTAATTATTTTTTTTTTTTTAATATAACTTCATACTTTGTAATTCTAGTAGGTTCAGTCTACCAGGCTGGCTCATGGACTGTGGGCACGGTGAGCCTCCTGTGGCCTTATTACTCAGCTATCTTGCAAAGGTAAGGAGGGTTAGGAGATGCTCACAAATCTTATGCAGTAATGATCTCCAAAGGGACTTTGCTCTTAGAGTCCCGGCCCTTGAGCTACACGACAGCCATTCTTTCAAAACGGACTTAAACTAGAGAGATCTGTACACGAAGGCCCCCTTCTAATATGACAGGAACGGAGGTTCTTGCAACAGGTAGCCTGTCACCGAATACCTGTAAACAAAACAGCGATTGCTGGAGGGACCGCAGACACAACAAAAGATGTCCTACCGTGATGTTAACAAACTGAGGTTCCACAGGTCCCCGAACAAGCAGATACTGTGCTTCCAAAGAGCTCTTCATCACCCTGAGCTGGTTGAAGAAATGAGAAAAAAAACGGTAAGACAGACGAAGCCATGGTTGTACAAACTCCTGACAAGTCACAAAGACAGGACTCGACATAACTGGAGCAGAGCCCCCCCCCCTCTTCACCTTCCTCCCCCTCAAAAAAAATCTGCACACAAACACTGGGAAACGTGGCTCTCGGCAAATCTACACGAGGAGAAGAGGCAGCCAAAATCAGCACATATTGACAGTAGGTATGTCTGCATTAGCCTGCTTAGCACGGCCAGGGCAGACTTTCTCCCTTATTTCTCACACAAGAAATTGGATCGTGGTGAGCTTTTTCCTTTGTTGTCTATGTCTCAGCATTGGGCTCTAATAGTAATGGCCGTGTCACAGTACAATGCACTGCTCATGCAGACAACACGGGAAAGATTCTGCACGCTCAAACCTGGGGATTTTTCACAATGGACTGGTACTGTAGCTCTGCAGATGGGTTAATTTTGTCTTTCTGTGTCACCCACGGCTGGTAAAGTCGCGGGGGCGGAAGAGGAAGGAGCTGTCGCGCTGAAACAGACACATCCCTCAGCAGATCTCAAGAAATCCTACCAACTTAAATAGTGGTGTTCCCTCTCCACATATCTGAACGTCCTTATAATTAGACACATTTGCTCAGCATGACTGCAATGCCACACTTTTTAATCTTTTTTTTCTTTGGCACTTTTGCGTTAGATGTTTACACTGCACTGATCCCTGTAAGTCTGCCCGTGTTCAGATCCTGTCATCCTGCAGAGATTACCCATTGCCTGAGAACTTGGCCATTTTTTTTCTTTTACAGTTTTTTTTCCTTTTTTTCTATTTGGTGCCTGATTAGAAATGACAGAATCTTAATCATAAAAATGGGGTTTTAATTATACGTTGCATATTTCTTTTGCATTTTCAGCTTGCAGTACCTTCAACAGCTGGTTAAGAATAAGTGTTTAAGAAGATTTATTGTGGTAAGCTACACTCTTTCAAAAAAAATAAATAAAAAATGTAATGTATGCAATTTATTGAGAGTTTACCAATGACTTTAGGTTGGTAGATCAGATACAAATGTTTGGCAGCTCACCGAAAGATTAGAAATGCAATGTTTATAGACATTGTTTATTGAAGACGGTTTATTAATTTAACTGCATATAATCTCTTATCTTACATTATGTACTTTACTATTCAAAAGTCAACAATGGGTTCAATAAATCTGAAAAGACATTTTATTCAGTATTTTATTTATTTTATTAAATTGATCAAAAGTGATATTTATTGGCATTTGCACCATTATTAAAGTAATGAGCATCAGCTCTGTTTATTTGCGCCTATGCTAATTTTCACTGTTCTTGGTGTATTGCATTGGCCAATATGTAAATGAGAATGCAGCCGTGTTCTTTGATTTGCGCGTTGTCAGTAAATCACTGGCAGAAATTCGTACACCCACTGTTTTGGAATTGCGCTAATTTGCCCAGTTTAATAAATCTGCTCTTTAAAGTCCCCGTTAAATAAAAAATAGGCTTTTAGTAAGAATATATTAGCCTTAAAATGATCTAAAAACTAATGTGATTCAAAACAAAGAAAGAAAAGCATTCAAAACTTGCAGTCTCTCACTTCTGCAAATATGGATCAGCTTTTTTGATGACATCATCCTGCGCTTCTCATCAAACTTTCTGTCTTCCTGTTTCAGTTACAATTACGTCAATACATAAAATGACGCTCTGTGTTTTTTAAAAGCACTTTAGCGGGTCTTTTCTATTTAAGATAAGCGCTGTTCTTTGTGCACTCCTCTGCTTGGAAATAAGGTGCAGTGCATCTGGGTTCTACGTCCATCACAAACATGCATCATGTGCTCTCATGAATGCGCGTCAAAAGCTGTCACACAAGAGAACAATTGGTGAATAAAGTTATTTCTTTCACACAAAAAAGTATACTAGTAGCTTCACAAAATTAAGGCTGAAACACTGTTGTCCAATGGACCTTTTTTAACAATGTCTTTACTATCTTTCTGGGAATTGGATACGCAGGGGCAGAAAGCTCTCGGATTTCATCAAAAAAATTGAATTTGTGTTTTCAGAAGATGAACAAAGGTCTTACGGTTTTGAAAGGACGTAAGGGTGACTGAATAAAACTTTTATTTTATTTTATGTTAGTAATATTCCACAGTAATAACATTTTTACTGTATTTAAATCAAATAAATGCAACACTTTTTGCAAGCTCACGAGTTACAGCTTGCGTTATTCCTGCCATCTTACAATTTATCTTCTTCTTATTTCATTGTATTACTTTAAATTATATGCATGTCTGTTTATTCTTGACTGAATTTCTTGTGTTTTTGTGTGCGTACACACAGTTGACAATAAAGCTCTTCCTGATTCTGAAATTTAAAACTCATTTTGAGCTCTAGAAGCGATTGGTAGCTGAAGTATGAAATCTCAAATTTTAGCCTAATATAGCCTATTGTCCCACATAAAACTTTAAAATCCAGTTTAATATGTATATAACTGAAAGCAATTGTGTAATAAGTATCGTATTCATGTTTAAAGTGTAAAACATGTTGCGTTTAAAACTTTATTTGATTAAAATAAAGGCATTTAGACAAAGATGAAATGTCAAAATAAATAAAAAACTAAAATGAAAACTATAACTAAAATAATGCAATAATTAAAAAACATAAATGTGACCTGAGTCAGAATGCAAAAAAAAAAAAGTAAAAAAAAAAAAAAAAAAAAGAGTTCTTTTTATTTTCACATTCTCCTTAAAATACCTTCAAAATGGTATATGACTTGCTGGAATCAGTTAAAGATTCCAAAGCAAAATCACCAATCAACGTTATTCATCCTTTTACATATGTAAGGTTTTGAGAAGTTATGTACAGATGTACAGTTCTGAGATGTTATGTATTGTTCAGGTAGAATAAAGCCTGAGGGAAAAGGCTGTTCTTATGCCATTCAATCAAGCCCAAAACAGATCTCAATTAGGTTAATTTATGCACATGCATGCTCTTTTCTTTTTTGTAAGATATGGCAGAAGTGACGCAACTCTGAAACTATAACTTGTGAGCTTGCAAAAATTTTCTCATGCGCACGCAATGGTTTCTCATGTGCACGCAATAGTTTCTTGTTCTCGAGCAAAACGTGTCTTGTGAGCATGAAATTCACCCTTTTTTTTTTTTTTTTTTTTTTTTTTTTTTTTTGCACAGGTCCCTTCAGGGGCTCCGCACATCTGAGCGCCACAAATGGAAATCAAACACCGGTGAAAATATGCATATGTTCATAAAAAAAACAATAGTTTAAAATTGAATATGCTTGTCAAATCTGGTGTGAATCCCCCAATGCAGTGTATTAAAGGAACGAACAGATTAAACAGATCCCAAAAGGTTACTCAGTGCGTATTTATTATATTCCACCGAGTCTATTATACATACATCGTATGTGTCATTCCACTCTAAATCTAGCGTGTTCATCAGCATGTTGCATACACAGGGCTGATCAGCTGCACTGCATAGAAAGGTTGCAGAGAAACATGCTTGATTGTTTAGAAAGCAGGTTGACGAAGATCAACTGAGCCCATGAGGCAAACCTATGAAAGGTTTAATCTCAGCGTTCCCCCTCACATTACGATGTCATTGTATTTCCATCTCCCAAGACTACCGTCTTGTATAATAGGTCTAAAATGAGGCAGAACATCACAACTAGGGCAACCCCTAGAGGTTTGCCTTGCCACTGTATAATGTCTTCCAGTGCATTTCATTTACGAATGTTTTTTGATGACTGCAGTTTTGCTACTTGCGTAATAATCTGAGATATCTAGCGGTCCGACTATGGAGAGATCCCACAGTGATGTTTGTGTGCTGTGACGGCAGCTCTCACTCCAGCAGCAGTCTCCTCAATTCCTGCGGGCAGGTGACTGGGAGGGCACAGGCGAAGTTCTCACACGCGTACGCAGTTGCTTTGCCGTCCTGAGGAACAAGGCTGGAGAGAACGGGCAGTCTCTGATAGAGGAAACCCTCTGTGTTACCATCTGCCAACATCAGGACCTGAAAAAGAGAAAGATGGGGGAAAGAGGGGGAAGGGAAGCAAAAAAAAAAAGTCATAACTGTCATCATGATGACAATTAGGTGAGACGGTGGGAGCAGGAGAGCACAAGTCATATACCTTTACTCTAATGCAAAATTTATGATCCAAAGGGCTCCATATGCTTTCTTGGCTAGTAATAACCTACAATAAAGTACAGGGCAGGGCGATTATGGTGACAGTTTCATCAATGGTTTATTTTTACAGTCTTTGTTTATATGTGGGACCTCTATTTCCTTGGGGGTTACAGCAAGCCATGGGCAAAGTAGCTTGTATGGGATGAGATGACCCTGACCCGTCCTTGGTCACATGCGCACCTTCAACTCATCAACATAAAAAAAAACAACAACAACATTCACACCCCTTCAATTACTAACACAATTTTACACCCCTGTGTAGCGCCGTCACTGACCAGGAAATAATCTCAGAAACATCTGCCACCTGAGCACTGTGTGATGAAATTTTATTGCCATGTTACAATAAAATTACAATTTAAGTTTGTGAATGAAACGGTAATGTTTTTAAAATGAAATGTGTTATAAAGTAAACATTCTGCCAAAATGCTTTGAGAGTAGAGTTGTTACAACAGCAAAGCAATTTTTTATGTAGCATGTAGACAGAATGTTACACAAATAATGCTGAGAATATTTGAGAATAAAGTATTTGCGTGCATTAATGTTGTAACAATATCATGTTTTCAAAGTTATTATGTTCAGAGAATTAAGTTGTAAGGTTACGAGAAAAATGTGTTGAGAAATAAGCTTCAATTTTAAAAAATGACAATGTTTTGAAATAATATGATAATGTTTAGTATTAATGTCTTATTAATGAGAATTAAGTTCATTATAATTATAATTATAAATAACTTTTTGACAAAACATTTTATATAATAATGTATTTTCAAATATATTTTCTGAAGATTTTGATTTCATAATATTAAAAGGCCTGTTACAAGATTATTCTCAAGGAAGCACGTGACTGTATTTTTTAAATGAACATTTTTTGTAATATTAAATAAAAAGCATTAAAAAGCCATTGTAGCTCTGCGCAATAAAGCTTGGGTCTTAATAATTCAATTCAATTGATCCACGCAGACTGTAGCATCACACCCCTCCCGCTCCTTCACCTCTCTCACAGGGGGGAGAGTCTGAAATAACTCAATCAGGGCCATGTCCAGTCAGGGGGGCTGACTGGCACAGCAGCAGGGGAGGACACTGCGGTAACTACGCTGTAGCAGAAAAGAAAAAACCTTCAACCGAACAATACCACAGCAGGATGGGAGACGGCGAAGAGAGAAAAGTGAGAGGCTGAGCTGCCCAGTGGCCAAGAGTTACCGGAGGGGAAAGGATGAAAGAGTAAATCTACTTTTCCTCAGTGAGACGACTTTACTGCCAAACCCAAAGCTCAGTGAAATCCAGGACGAGAGCACGGGAAAGGCCTCGTGAATGTGACAGAGGTTAAGTCTTAGGACAGCTCTCGAGGCTCAGTTTAGAGCCAGCTTTTTGGAGGGGTATACCAGGAGAGCCAGACATTCTCTCCGCTTTCTGGTTTTGACACACTCTTGTGTGATTTTTTGACAGGCATGGTTAACAACTCAACTCTGCGAAACCTGTCCCTGGACTTCTAAGCACAATATATTGTTACTGTCTGTTTGCGAGGATCTTCCCTTTATTGCATCTCAGGGGCCGAGACAATTCCGCATCATTACTTTCCCGCTAGCAGCCTGGCAAGGCTTTCTGTCATATTTGTCGTGACCTCACGCGCGCTGTCTCCAGACTGACTCAAAGAACTGTGACAGTCCACTGAGGCAACATATAAAAAATGACAAGCAGACAAAACATAAACTGAAAAGATGCATGAGGCCTGGGGTTAAGCAAAGACTGGACTTTCTCACAGTTCATTTGCGAAGTTTGTTGTAATACTGCAGAGTGTTCAAACCAACCTCAAGCATTCTCACTTTAAAACCCCCAGCATTTTTGCGCCTGGCCAAAAAACTATTTAAAGAATGAAGTTCCACCATTCCGGTTAAATGCTTAAAGGGCACCCATTATACAAAATCCACTTTTACATAGCGTTTGGACATAAATGTGTGTTGGCAGTGTGTGAACGCAACCTCCATGCAATTAAAAATCCACACACTCTTTATTTTTAATCCCCATTAAACCAAATCTCATGGCATGCCATGATGATTCTCTAAGCAATGTGACATCATATTGCTTAGGCCCCGCCCACAGCAGCTGACTGACAGTACTCAGCTGCCACAGCTTATGCCCTCAGCGGTTGTACGCTATAACTTTCTCCGCACTTAAGCAGCTATACCATCAACAGTTGCCAGCAATCACAGTGTATGGATGTAAGACTAAACTTGAGTTTCTATTTTCTCCCAACATCTGAGCCACTGGGAGGATTACTTCTATTTTTCAAGGCAATGCACCTCAAAATTGACCTAAATACATTTATGTCTGTGCAAAACCATTTCGCTCTAGACTGCTTTGTGAATAGTATGTCTTTATAGTGCTTAGCTAACGCTTTAACTGTATTTCTGTACATATGCTATTGTAGTATTTTAATTGATGATCACATTTGGTGCGCTAGCAAACACTGTCTGTAACATTGCGTCATTTCGTCCCACTTTTGGTACGTTTGGTTTCCCATTTGTATGGCTGAACAACAGTTGTCTTGCTCGTGTTATGGTGCTTCTACCAGCTGTTTATTGCTGTAGGTATGCAAAGCAGAGATGTATATGCTACACTTCTTTTAAAGACGCAGCGGTAATATGCAGCTCATTTGCATTTAAAGTGACGCACACAAAAACAGCCCTTTGATAGACATGCCCAAAAATTATTGTATCATTTGAGCTGAAACTTAACAGGCATATTCTGGGGTACACCAAAGGGCATAAAGGGCATAAAGACCCTTTAAAGTCGGCATGAAATCAAAACTGACTATATTTATTTTGTTAGCTTACATTGCTACTTTTGTTGTGAACAATTCATCCGTGCAAGTAAATCTAGGAAAACATTTGTTTGCCTTCATAATCATAAATCCAAATCTGAAAATGCTCCTCCTTCTAAAACTACAGGCGTCTTCTGATGACATCTGAATGAAAAGCCTACTTTACTACATCCAATCAATTCAAGAAAAAAACAAGTGACACCCTCTAGTTTTCTCATTCAATATTCTGTTTCTCTTGGAAGTATGTCACAATACAGAAATAAAATCAGTCGCAAACTACTGGTTCACGTGGACTTTAAAACAGAGGTGTTCGATCCTGGTTCTATCTGGCCAATGTCCTTCAGAGTTTAGCCACATCTTATACCCATACCATACATTGCTTGCAAGTGGCTAAATGGGACAGCAGAGATAAACATTGTAGTGAGAAAATGTAGTGTGAGACGAAAAATGATAAGTTAGTAAGTTCTTACTGTTTGCTAATTGCTGCAATCTCAGGTGAGACAAATTGTTGGAGGGGAGACACTATTGCCAGTGCATGCAATGGTCAGTTTTGATTTAGTTACTTCAAGTTTGAATAATCTGCATCAAGATGCAAGATGTTCCACTGGTTAATTTGAAGTGAGTCAGAAGAATGTTCTGGAAAGCTTTGTGTGGACCTAAATTAACCTAATGAAGGCCATATTTACTGGATCATGAACAGAAGGTAGACAAAAAGTCTCTTTTGCCCGTTGTTGCTCACTTCAGTCCTAATTTTTTTGAGGGGAGTGTCTTGGGCAGGTGAGGGTCTATGGATTTTTCAGATAATTTGATTTAAATGAATAAAATACGTTTGCGCTTTTTACATTTTGCAAAGGAATGCAAAACGAGAAAATGAAAGAGCAGCAGCTTTCATTTCTGTTCTGCTTACTACAAAAACACTGTGGATGCATATTAGAAATCAAGACTGCTGGAGAACATGTGCTTGCTACGTTTTTGTTGTTTTTTTGTCTCCCAACCAGACATTCCAAACAAACTTAACACCAGCTGGCAAAATCCATCAGAGAGAATGTGCAGACTTTTTTTGGGCAGTTTGTGTTGACTGTTTTGAAAAACTGTATACATGATGGCTACTTTTTTCTTTTATCAAACTGTGATTCCATAGAGATCAAACCATCAAACTTGAATTATGTTTTAGTGTGTTAGTGTGTGATCCTTAGTCGATTAATGAATCCCAGTTTTTCTTCTTCAACCATTTAGAAAAGTGAGCAAGATTATGATGCCTGGTGTTTTACAACCTGTTCTGAATTGAAAAAGTCGGTTACTTTATTGTATTCCATCATTAACTGCTACACCTTTTTCTCATTTCTGTCTACTGCTCCTATATAGGGTACTGCTAATTTTTGACAGCAATATTAATGTTGTTTATCTTGTTATCCGATGTCTAGCCTGAGCCCCTATTTTAGCCGGTAGTCTCACATCTTTGGATTAGTCTGGAAGTGTTTTGGTGTTTGTTGTTTGGATTACATCTCAGCTTCTGTGTTTTGTGCTTTTGCTACAAATCCTACCCCACTTGCATCCATCTCTTACTCTTCTGTTTTTCTGATTCACAAATTCCCATGAGCTAAGCCGTGATTCCATCCCAGCTAGCATGCTCTGATATCCTTCTTCCAGACTGTCAGCTCCTACCTACTCTCACCTAAACACACACACAAAATCAGGCACAAACACTCACACACACCAACAGTTGATTAGTCTGGGGAATTTCATCAGCTTCTTCTCCTGGCAGGATGGAGCCTCTCTGGAGAGCTTGAGGCTGTCAGCGCGCACAAGTGGAGCACACAGCCATTAGTCATTTAATTATCTGTCGTAAGTTTATTTCTTGGTTGGAGAGGAATGGAGCATCATGACCTCATTGATTCTGGTGTCTTCGTCTACTTCCCTCAAAGGTAAAGGCCACCGTACAAAATAACAGGTGGAGTCTAATGTATTGTAAGTGTTTCGGCGACAGATATGATGATAAAACATCAGTGGGTGTTTTGATTAAACTCTATATTATTGTATAATTCTGATTAATATGTTGAATCAGTTGTTAGAAGAAAAAAAAAAAAAAGAAATTATTTGACATGACAAATTATTGACTACATTTCTAACTAAACTAAATCAAACACATACAAACACAACTAGCAAATTAAAAATGCTATCGCAATATTAACTAAATTTATTTTAGAAATTATTAAAATATAAAATTAAAATTAAAATATATATATACATAAAACAAAAATACTAAATACTAAACCAAAAACATCTAAAAAGCAAACGAAAAAAATCCACTAATATGCGAGAGATTACTGTAAAAATTAATTACAAATGAAATGTTGAACAATTAGCCTTTTTGATAAAAGAATATTAAAACAAAAATAAAAATAAAAAAATAAAAAAACAAATAAATATTAACAAAATGTACAATATTTGATAACAAATATTTATAAAAAATACATCTAAAATTACAATACTATGTGGGAGAGGTATATTAGAAAAAGTAATCTTTAAACCGTTAAAACGACATTTTAATACATTTAAAATATATTTTTGGTAAAAAAATTACAAAACAAATAAATATAAAATAAATAAATATGGCATGACAAAATACTGACTAAATTGTTTTTTTTAAGGTGAAACCTGCTTTCAGATAAATACGTGGACAAGGCCTAAGACCTGCTTCACCTCACAACCACAATCAGCAAAGTTACACTCAACAGATAGGGAAGCAATGCTTCTATTTCCAGCATGCCCATAACTCAAAGTGAGCAAAAAAAGTGTGAAAAGGGCAACCACCTAGCAGAGAACATTTTCTTCTTTTCCATTTCATCTGATCTACCGCCTGACCTCTGCAGACTCTTCTGGTCTGAGCGCCCGTGATACTGTGGAGGATTTAATGATCCTAAGGGTTGACTATTCCTGCAAGGTTGATGCATAGGTCGGTCTATGCATACATCAAAATCAACTGGTGAGATGGTCAAAGCCTCACTGACCCTGACTCACAAGGTGTCCAGATCCCAAATGGGCAATACACAGGGTGAGCATAAATCAGACTGCACCATTTTTAAAAACGGCTAAGCTAGCTGAAAATGAAGAACGTCGCTTGTCCGTCTAAAACCCAATTCCTATTAAAGCACTCAGTTCTCTCTTGGGTTGCTCATTAAAGCTTGTCAGGGATTCATCCGGTGGCAAAGAAACTCTAAAGTGACAATTTCCCATGAGGTGAAGTACCTGCGGAAATACTCTCATAAGGAGGATAAAAGACTTGCAAGGTATTTTAATTGTCTGACTGTAGGCTTAGGCTAAAAGTCTCTCTCTGACGTTTTTCCAGGGTGATTTCAGGTAATTGTATCATTAAGTTCTCAACTTAGTTTAGGAAAGTGAACGAAAATGGAAGTCTCTTGCACTGTGGACAATAATATTGTCCGGAAGGTGCATATTATCAAGTATTTCACTAAGCACTTTAAGTTAAAAGGATTGATCTGGAAAGCGATATGCAATTTTCTTCTACTCTTTCTAAGCCTTTGGAGGAAGTAACAGCACCAAATGAATTCGATTAATTACTTCTAAAAGCTTTTTTGTGGACTTTTCACACCTGCTTCAGAGCATGTCAAAACAAAAATGGCTTCTCAGGAAATGAGACAGACTAAAGTAAATCATTTCTCGTCATGATGCTGATTAACACAGACAAAGACCTTGTTTAATCTGAGTGCAGTTGATTTAAGGAAGACGGACAAAGACACAGCTAGACTAAAACATCACATTCCCTCAGGGGCCGTCTCTCTCATGGCCGGCCACAAGGTTATTTCATAGGCTCATGTTATCTAGTGTGTTAAGTATTACTTGTGCACTTGTGCAAAATGTGTTTTGAAGTCTCTAATATCTTTAGTTGGATTTTGGCACAAAAAATGTGTTGATTTAAGATGACTTTAGGAATGCAAATTTAGTGTACAAATGAATGGTATTTTTATTAAGCAGAAAACTTAAAAGCACTTTTTACTTTTTGTTTATACATGAACAACATCCAATCATGCTGTTTCAATGATTTTTAATCGAAACCCAAAATATGGTGACCTCCTTGCAAAAACTTATATTTAAAATAAAAAATAAACAAAATAAACATCTATCTATCTATCTGTATGTATATACATGAACAATATATTTTCTTACTCATTTTTAACCATCAAAAGAACACAATTAATACAACTGATCTTATGGCTTCTGATTTTAGAAATGAGTAAATATTGCATTATACATGTTTAAGTATTATTAGAAAAAAAATCCAGAATTAATAAAAATGGCTTTTTCAATTTACAAGCTAAACTACCAGAATATTGCTTTCAGGAAGTGTTTCTAAACACAAAATCTGTGTGACAGACATAACGGAAAGTATTTCTGTGTGTGTGTGTGTGTGTGTGTGTGTGTGTGTGTGTGGGTGGATTTTAGCATCTCCCCTGAAGAAGAAGAAGATGCAGAGTTAGATTGTTCATTAGACATGAGTGATGATGATGATGTGTGACCTGACTTTGGGAATATGAGACAGGAGATAAGCTGACATTAATTATTATTATAAAGACAAGGCAAAGAGAAATCAGAGAGAAATCAAAATCGGAAATGTGACCTTTTAAAATAATTTGCTGGTACGGCGTGTTTTCTAAAATCTACTATAATCCGCCGTTGTGTTGTTTCAGATTTTCTAAGGCTTTTTGAAACCTTTACTTTGTACTCATTCGTTCTCGCTGGGTTGCCTCGGGACCTCTCAGGCTCTTGTGATGTCTCAGCGGCCTTGTTAGGGATTCAGGACCATTTGTCTCAGTAATCAGATGAAGTCTAGAACTCTTTGTGGTGCAAAGGCCTATGCTCTACTGTACTAACGAAATCCCATCTCAGAAGAACACCAGAAATATTAGCACTTAAAAGGTTCCAGTCTCCTCTGTACCTAAAGAAATTGCATGAAAACCACATCCCTGGTTTGCAGTTATAATTAAATGAACTTTTAAACTGTTGGGCAACAGTACAACCGGACCGCGTTAATATATGCTCATGCATTCGGATGGACTAAATTGATCTCAGAACAGACTTTCTATGAGCACGAGGAAATCACATGACTGAAGTTAGCAGCTGGTTGCCATCATCAGGGATATGGAGTGGCTGTTCTAATGCCTCGTATTCTACTGTAACAAGCCCCAAGAGGATCTGCAGCCCTACCGAACCACCTTTATAATCAACACGGGTTTTAGCCTAATTAAAGTATGGATAAATTTATTCCAACAATTTTAATCATGCCTGCAGATCGCAACGGGTGGGATTAATTGATTTCGAAAAGTGTGCCGAATTCAAGTGTCCCTCTAGCAAATCTGAATTAAATAAGTAAGAACAGATGAGACTGCAAAAGCAGGAGAGTCTTTACAGCGCATTCCCGACAATTAAACCCTGCGCCCCAAAATGAAGGAACAGATGATACAATAATTGGATTTAAATTAAAAAGGATTTTCTAGTCTGGTTGGCTAATGTATCGTGAAAAATGCACTTTCGGTATGGTCCTCTCGCAACACACTCGCAAGCCTCTCTAGGTTTGTCTTCATAAACCTTTAATATACTTTGCAGCTAATGCTCAATGAGGTTGAACAGGCCATTATCACATCAAAGGCATGGCGATCAGGGGACACCTGATACGTACAGTGGAACGGGAATAATTCATTTGGTATAACTCACTGAAGCGTGTAGTAAGGTCTCAGGTCACAAACAGAGAATTAGTTGCGTTTCTCAGATCACTGAAGGGTCGGCCCATGTTCATAAGCTATCTGAGGTTATATAAACTAGTATCCACCACTTTAGGAATGTCACTTAAATTTAAGTGTAATTGCTGAATTTAAAATTGATATTGAAAACTGTGTGAATACTAGCAATATGTATTTATTCATTACAATTACAAGAAATGCAAAAAATAAATAAATGTATAAAACCACACTTCCACACAACCATCATTTTTGGAACATCACATTACAGAACATCACAACGATAGACAGAACTAACGATAGAACAAACATTATATGACGAACGATAGAACAAATTATAGATAAATTAGATGATACAAAGAATGACAGACTGATGGATGGAGTAAATTATGAAGCAAAGGTTAGAATGATAGAACATACAATAATAGATAAAAAAACAAAGGAACAATAGATAGATAGACCAAACGAAAGATAGATAGATAGATAGATAGATAGATAGATAGATAGATAGATAGATAGATAGATAGATAGATAGATAGATAGATAGATGAAGCAAAGGATGATAGATTGCATGATAAACAGATTAGAGTGGATGAATGGATGGATGAACGGATTTTCAGTGAGGCTAAACAAACGGGTTTGATAACAGAAGGGGTGCTTAATAACACACACACACACGCAAAACACAAAAGGCAGCCTCTTACTATAGACAGGTGACCCAGACAGTGCAACTTTAAATGATAATGCTGTTTTGATAACCCTTGGTGCGTTCAGGTTAAATCTATCACAGCTATATCTACACAAACACGCAAGGTGAGCCAGTGTCACACGGACACTCTCGGTGTAGAGTGAGAAGCGCAAAACGCTCTCGCGGCGTACGAGCAGGAAATCTCATCAGCTCCACAGTCTCCAGGCCTCGGATTCAATTTCACACAGGAAACCAGATCGTGCCTTTAATATATGGAAGTAATATGTATGTATGTGTGTGTGTGCGTCTTTCCATTGCCAGGATTTATATGACTATAATGAGTAATAGCAAGCTCTGTTTTTCTTTGTTTATAAAGAATACCCAACGCCATGGAGACAAAGCACTGGTTCAGTCTTAAGACTTAAGATGATGGCTCTCATTACATTTAATTCATGTCCTGACTCTGCAGGTGAGAACCATTTATCCCTCTCTAATTACGTGTCTGTCTTGTTACAAATGAAAAACACAGATTAGGAAAAGAGAGAGAGAAATGTAGCTTAATCTTTCCACGTAACTGAAAGCAGACATGTCAGCCCACCATACATGAAATCCTCTCTCTGTTCATATTGGTGGAAGAATTTTCTTAACATTTCAAAAACGTTAAAATTTACATTTCAGTCATAATAAAGCATCTTTTTGTAAATTCTTTAAACTGACTACAACCACACCAGTATAATTTTGTGCAAGTTGAACTAACACGAACTACGCTACCATCCTAAAGTGTGAAGTCGGCTTTTTAAAGGAGTCTCTTATGCTTACCAGTGTTCATTTCGTTGACGAATCATTTTCGTCATAATGTTCGTCAATGAAATTTTTTTACAGACGAAAACGTGACGACAACGAACAAAAGCTAATTTTAAATGACAAAAACTTTTACAATTATCTACTGAAATTTTCGACAATGGATGAAGACGAGATGAAAATGTTCCGATTTGGGATAAGATTCATTCCGAACGAATCGGTTGCCATTCAAGTCAAAATACAATATAATACTATATACTATATAAATCTAAATTTGCTGTCAAAGTTAACACTGTTGCTCACCAAGGCTTTACTTAATCCAAAAATAAAAAAACTAATATTATGCTTTCTATTTTAATATATTTTATAATGTATCCATTACTCCAATGTTCAGTGTTACTGTACATGAACCTTCAGAAATCATTCTAATATGAACATTTCTTATTACTATCAATGTTTTCAACATTGATTGTTAAGCTTAATATTTCTGTGGAAACTGATTAAAACTGGAAAATTCAAAATAACAGCATATATTAGAAAATAAAATCTTTTGAAACACTGCAAATGCCTTTGCTGTTACTTTTGATCAATTTAATTCAGTCTTGCTGAACAAAAGTATGAATTTCTATAAAGAAAAAAAAAAAGATATCTATAAATGCATTAATTTGGTTTTGCATGCAAATATTGCAAAATTCAACTATGCAAAATCTTGCTGTGAGTCAATTATAAATGCTCGCGTTTGGACTACAATAACCAGCACCAATACAATAACTAGCACATGTAAGTCCAAGCTAGTCACTAAGAAGAATATGACATGGTAAAGCAGCAGTTTATTCATTTGTCTAAGAATAGTGATACTCCAGGGATTTAAGGCAGGGATGATGATTTGACTGCTGGTTCAACTTAATAGCTCAGAGTCATCTATTTTTCAGTACGCCCTTCCGACTTTGCAAACAACGGCTTGATGCAGGCGGATCTTTCGATCATGTCCAAGTCAATTAAACAAACAATTCAGACCAGTGTCCATCTGAGGCTTAGTCACAGCCAGGCAATGACAAGCGTGAGTGTGTGTGTGTGTGTGTGTGTGTGAGCAGTTCCTTTATCAGTCTCTGACCAGATGAAATTCAGTGTTTTTTTTTGGCTTCGCTAACTCTAACTCATTACTTGCAGCCTCTTCTGGTTGTCGTCTTGCTGTGCCGAGGCAACAGGGCCAAGTTCTTCTCTCCTTGTATCAAATCCAAGAGATGTGAGCCCTGTTTAACATGTGAATTGAACACATGAGCACATACGATTGAATTTAGATTAAAAATGAAAGCAGGACTGGGCTGCTGAGTTTCCACAGACTGTACAATTTATGCTTTTAGCAGATGCTCTTGCTCTAAAATGACAAGTAGGATTGTATTCAGGAACTGTATTTGAAGGTATAGTGAAAGACAGGGGGCTCTCGGAGGCCTTCAGTGCCGTGTTTCTTTCCTTGCGTATGTCACTATGATGGATTTGTTTGAGCTCAAATGTTCCGGGAACGAATGAGTGAGACTCCATTCACTCAGTTGGCCAAGACAATTTACCTGCACAGATGTTTACTTCAAAGGGTTAATTCACCTCAACTGAAAATGATCCTGTGATTTACTCGAGCCTCGAGGCATCCTAGGTGTATATGACTTTCCTCTTTTAGATGAATCCAGTTGGAGTTATATAAAAATTGTCCTGGCACTCGGTGTAACTTGATAAGTGAGGAATGGATACAAAAAAACACAACTCTGGTCACGAATTAAAAGTGCAACTTTAAATGGACCTGATGCTCAATTTACTATCAATAACAGAGGAGCTATTCCCAAAAATCTTTAAAAAAAAATCACTTTTGCACCCCACCGGAAAAAAATAACTTGTCATATGTGGTTGTTATGACATGAATTTGAGTTCATTAGGTGAACCATGCTTTTAAATTCGCATAGTAAAGCAAGAGTAAATGTGCTTTATTGTGAACAGACCGGCAGAGATGGATTTACACAAATTGTTGACAGAAGCAGTATTTCTCTGCATCAGGGGACACACACTCACACACTCCAGTATCACCAAAATGCAGAAAGAAAACCAAGCTGTATTTTGTGCATAAACCATCTAAATATTACATCTGGCCAGGAGCAAGAGACATTACATTTCCCAAATCTATTAGGCCACTATGAATAATACCAAAAACACCAACATTTTCACATAAACAAATGCTAGACAAATACTAGAACAACATTCATAATACACTAAACTTCTATAATGTGACATTTCTGAAATGGGAAATATACAAACTGAAAACAATGTCCAACCGGACTTGATTTTTCAATCTGGATTTGACTGAATTGGCTTAATATTAATATTTTTCTACTGCTCATTTTCCCTACCTACGCAGATTTGCTTATGTCAGCAGAAAACTTCTAGAAGCAAAGAAAGTTATTCAATCCCTACCAAAGATTATGAAAACCTAAAAACATGCACAATAAGAGGATATTAAAGTGAATAAATCTTTAAATTAAGTCTTCAGATAAAATAAAAACAAACCTCAAGGTCATGGAGCCGAATGAATGAATGAATACAATGTGACATTATATTTCTCACTCACAGAGTCGCTATCAGTATAAGTATACAGTAGGTATAATGAGAAAGATGATGAATGTGCCAAAGCCTTTGCCCCACCGGGGAGGAACAATGTTAATAAATGATGTACCATAAGGAGATCAAACTCAGCCTTTGACACAAGATGTGAAGTTCAGGGTTCACTGATGAAGTGTAAGGTCACATGCTTACATCCTCCCAACACCATCCTACAGAGCCACCTACTGTAACAACAGAAATAGAGAGAAACGGGTCGGCCCCAGCCTATTTTCCATTTCTCATCCATTTCGTTTAAAAACTAACTCATTATTCCAGCCTTAAGGAAGGGGAGGGTTACTTCCCTAAAGGCTTTCACATACAATAAAATATGTTAGACTACCATGATAAATGGCAAAAGGTTAGACCCCGATGTGTATTCTGTTGTGCTTGCGATTGGTACTTCACACTTAAAAACCTGTAAGGCCAGGTGCGCTGAGCATGTGTGTGTGTTTGCTCTTTCTGTCGTCGTGTGAGAGGAGAGAGCAGTCACAGAAGCGCTGGGGAAAAGGGCAGGAAGAGTGCAAATGCTATCCTGAGCTATGACCTTTAGCCAAGGAAAAAAATCCCCACAAAGCCAAGCCTAAGGCTAACGTCTACAGAAAGTTCTTAACTATTTACTAATTATTCCAAAATTTTTAAATGTGGTGTGGTGGGTAGCCATTGTCCCAACCCTTTGCCTTGCAGTGTGTGCGTCAGCATGCATACGTTCACAATCTGACAACTTGACCTTTCGCTGGAGATTACTTTAGTGAACTCATTAGCATGACTGTGCTCCAGTGCACAAAGCATTCTGTGTAAACCAATGAACACGTCATGTACAAGAAAAAAAAAAGTCTGCATACAGTGCAGGGACACTGAAATCTGAAAAAAGGTCAAAATGTTAAATCAGCTAGTGTTGCTCCAAATTAATCTACCATGTACAGTGGTGTGAAAAAGATGTGGCTTCCTTCCTGATTTTTATTTTTTTTGCATGTTTGTCCCACTGTTTTAGATCATCAGACTAATTTAAATATCAATCAAACATAACACAAGTAAACGAGAAAGTAAATTAAGGTTTTTATTATAAAGGGAAAAGAAAATCTAAATCCACATGGCCCTGTGTGAAAAAGTGCCCTCTGAACCTAATAACTGTTTGGGCCACCGTTAGCAGCAACAACTGCAATCAAGCATTTGTGATAACTTGCAATGAGTCTGTTACAGCGGTGTGGAGGAATTTTGGCCCACTCATCTTTGCAGAATTGTTGTAATTCAGCCACACTGGAGGGTTTTCGAGCATGAAAAACCTTTTTAAGGTCATGCCACAACATCTCAATAGGATTCAGGCCAGGACTTTGACTAGGCCGTTCCAAAGTCTTCATTTTGGTTTTTTTCAGCCATTCAGAGGTGGACTTGCTGGTGTGTTTTGGATCACTGTCCTGCTGCAGAACCCAAGTTCCCTTCAGCTTGAGGTCACAGACATATGGCGGGACATTGTCCTTCATGATTTTTTGGAAGATAGCAGAATTCATGGATCCATTTATCACAGCAAGTCTTCCAGGTCCTGAAGCAGCAAAACAGGCCCAGACCATCACACTATCACCCCATTTTATTGTTAGTATGATGTTCTTTTTCTGAAAAACTGTGTTACTTTTACGCCAGATGTAATGGGACAAACACCTTCCAAAAAGTTAAACTTTTAGTCTCTTCAGTCTCTTCAGTCCACAGAGGGTTTTCCCAAAAGTCTTGGGGATCATCAAGATATTTTCTTGCAAAACTAAGACTAGCCTTTATGTTAATTTTGCTCAGCCACGGTTTTTGTCTTGGAACTCTTCCATGCAAGGCCATTCTTGCCCAGTCTCTTTCTTATGAGGCAAGTGAGGCCTGCAGTTCTTTGGATGTTGTTGTGGGGTTTTTTGAGACTTCTTGAATGAGTTGTCGCTGAACTCTTGGGGTAATATTGGTCGGCCGGCCACTCCTGGGAAGGGTCACCACTCTCACCACGTGTTTTCGCCATTTGTGGATAATGGCTCTCGCTGTGGTTTTCTGGAGTCCCAAAGCTTTAGAAAAGACTTTATAACCTTTTCCAGACTGATAGATCTCATTACTTTCTTTCTCATTTGTTTTTGAATTTCTTTAGATCTCAAAATGATGTGTAGCTTTTGAAGATCCTTTGGTCTACTTCACTTTGTTAGACAGGTCCTATTTAAGTGAGTTTGATTATGAAGTGGTGTGGCAGGCCTGGGTGAGGCTAGAGAAACTGAACTAAGGTGTGATAAATCACAGTTATATTTCCCTCCATATTAAAAATCTTTCATTTAAAAACTGCATGTGTTTACTTGTGTTATCTTTGATTAATAATTAATCTTAAAACATTTAAGTGTAACGAACATGCAAAAAAACTGTATATGTTTATTATGTATATACATATACATATATACATACATATACATATAAACACACAAACACACTTTTATATATAGATATAAATATTTTCAATAAATAAATTCTTATCATATACACGTGTATTTTATTCATTTTAATGTTAGTTGTACTTAATTTAGTACATCAGGTTAAACCAATTAAAATGAGCATAATGGCAAAAATCTGTTTAAGCTCACTTTTTTTTCAAGAAATGCTTTCATTGTTTTTGGTTTTAGTTTTAGGTTCAGCTAACTATAACAACCCTGCCTCATATGAGTTATGAGGCGATTTCAAAGTTAAAATGCACTGATTGAAACACCCAATTAGAGTGACCTTAAAATGCTCTGCCACAGAGAGTAAAGTACACTTACTTTATGGGGCAGAAAGAGGGAGTTGACACAGGAAATCAAACTTGCAGTGTCCTGAGAATCAGGCTGGCCACAGATAACAATCTACAACAAAAAGAAGAGACTGTTAGACAGAACAGAACAAGAAACTTGTGAGCAAAAACAAGCTGTACGGACCACCAAATGAACAAATGCGAAAAGAATGAAACTGAAGTAGAAAGGGTCAGGACTGCGTGTATAGTGCTGTAATGATGTGGGCAGGTGTGATGTGGAGCGGGCTGCCCTTAGCAGGACCTCCAGCTTGTTATTCCTCCTACTCTGATGACTTCTCCGCCGCTGGTGAGCTCTGATGGCCATGACATATGTTCACAGCTAGTACAATTGTCCAGGAGCAGGAGGAAACTTTGGGAAAATAGCCTGACAGGGAAAACTTTTATCCAGCAGCATCCTTCTAGTTGATATGTGACAGATCCAAACGCTAACGGCCCTCATAGTGAGGACTGATGAGCTGGCTATCAATCCTACTGTATGTACCTTTATAACAGAAGCAGCAAGGGTCATACTCGTATACCAAAAAAAGCTTAGGAATAGCGGAATCAGGTACCTTTCAAAAGTTTGAGGTCAGTAAGATTCTTTCTCTTTTTTAAACCAATACTTCTATACTTTTCATTATCGCTTGTAATAAGAAATGTAACAAATCAGTACATTAAAATAACTTTGGAAGGACCACATGACACTGAATACTGGAGTAATGGTTGCTGAAAATGTAACTTTGCCTTCACAATATTTGACCCCAAATATCTGACCTGTGCACAAAAAAAAAAAAAAAAAAAAAAAAAAAGATTTGTTGAATTTACTAAAAAAAGGAAAGAAAAGAAATAATGTTATTGTTGCGATATGTTTATTTTTGCAACATTTAAATAAACACATTTAGTTGACTAAATTTCAACAAAATGTGTTTATATAAATGTATCTATAAATAAACTGGTGGCAACCAATTACCTTAAAAAACATTTAGTATATTCAATTAATCTTTTTTTTCCTGGTGTATAGTTCAAATATTTGAGGTCAGTTTATAGTTTTCAATGTAGTGCATATATACAGCATAAGCACAACATTTCATATCATAGCTCCTAAAATTATAAAACATTTGTTTATTACAGCTTTAAACGTGGATGGAAGTATAAATGGATACAAAAAGGATCCTATAACCAGATTAATCCAAAATGTGATGCAAGATACTTATTTCTAGTTATATGACATAACATATGGCAAGTCTGAGAAAAATCATTCAGCGTGACAAACACACTCGATCTACTCAGCCTTTCCTCAAGGCTGATGCATTCAGAAGTGACAGTCCCCACCAGAGAGAAGTTCACTTCCAGGTTTCCAGAGCATGAAGCGAAGAGGTTATTACATCCAACCATGGTTTGTACATCCAGCCAGCATATGTTGTGTCTCGAATGCTGATTAGTTGTTATACCCACCACATTTCTTAACCACCACTTTTGTGTTGAACCAGTTTTAATGGCTGGTTTTGACGCCTCTATGATTGATAGGGCCTTTAAATGAATCTTCCAAAAGGCTTAGCGTGGCCCAAACATGCCTAGAGAAGTTCATGATGGCTCTCCAGATGCTGTGATCATTAAACTTGCGTGCACAATTGAGAGCTTCCTGTCAGGCTGTATTACTCTCCGGTACAGTAGAAGCAAAACATTGGACCGCAAGGACATGCAGAGGGTGGTGCGGTCAGCTGCATATAACACCGCAGGTATATCGGTCAACCTGCAGGACATCTACACCAGATGGAACAGGAAAATCATTGAGAACTGAGTCTCTTCATCAATGATCCATCCTCATCTCAGCTCTAACTGGAGTCTGCCTAATTTTTATTTAAAGCAAAAAGCATTGTTTACTAATTATTTACTATTCTTGATAATAAAAATATAAAAGCATAAATAATTTGTAAACATTATTAAACTAAATAATACAAAAAATAATAATAGTGTGAATACATACCTAATTATAATTATAAGAAATCATAAACAATAAAATAATAATCTATAAATATAATGCAAATAAATATATTTTTATCCATATTAAAAACATTTAATCATGTAACAATAAAGTACTTAATAAATTAGAACAATGCTATATAATATATATAATAATACATTAAAAATAATAATTATATGTCATGCTAAAAAATAAAAAATAATAAATAAAATCTAAACAAATAAATAAATACTTGATTTAGAGTATTAATAAATTTTATTTAAATCATAAGAATTAAAAATATTTCAAATGCATAAAGTTTAAAACTGTCAAGATTTGACTTAAGACTTAAAATCTGGCTTGACATGAGATTGAAATCTAACTTAACTCTAAGGATTATAGTAATTATTTACCACACTACTAGACAATAAAAAAATAAATGAATAAACCATTTGTAAGCAATATGTAATAATAATTAGTAGTAGTAGTAGTAGTAGTATTTTATGCTATTCAGTATTTATATTATTTAATTTAAATCTTTATTATTTTACTAATAATAATTAATAATATATATATATATATATATATATATATATATATATATATATATATATATGTATAAACAAATACTTGATTTACAGCACTTTAGTTTTATAATACAAATCTTAAAAAGGGTTTGTAAAGCTAAAAACTGGCAAGATCTGACTGGAACCAAAGACTCAAAACCTGGCCTTGCGAGACCTGAGATTGGAATCTGACTCTACCTTAGGAACTTGCGAACATGTCTGTCTTGCTGTAGTATTCACAGTCAAGGAGGTTTGAAAAAAAAAAAAAACATTTCATTGCCATTGCATCAGTTGGACATGATGTGACAAGTAAAACTGGACTTTTAAGCTTCATACTCAGTAGCAGTGGACCAGACTGCAGTTACCTGTTTGAGGGTATAATGCTGGGCCATGACACTGCGGACCATATCTGGTAAGGCGATTGGAACCTTAATCAGTCTATCAGAGAAGGCAGTCAGTAATTGCTGCGAGCGCTGTATCCAGTCCTGCCGGCCTGTGAGGTGTGAGAGACGCAGCAAGTTCATGGCTGAGACAGAGTTTGCACTGGGTTCGGCACCATCCTGATCTAAGAAAAAAGAAAAAACAAATTGTAAAATGACACAATGCTATTCCAGTCAGATTACCAGTCCATCGTAGCAGCCATGTTTTCAAACACATTGATGTAAACAGTCTCACTTTTGAAAAAAATGCCATCATAACATCTATGGTTCATATCAATTTAGCTGGAGCACATTTATCAGGTTAAGCGGAGCTATAAGTGCCTGATATCACATGTGAAGTGGCTCTAGAGCTTTACTTTATCTGCTCTTTGTTTGTGTGTGTGCAAAGGGGGTGTTGGGAGTGGGTTCCCGTGCCTCGTGTCACAATGTAATGAGCTGATTGCATCTGGGAGCTGAGAGGGACGGAAGCGATGACTGATGAATAGCAGCAACGCTGTCTCAACTAAACTCATGAGGATGAGATCAGGTAGCTTGTTTCGTAGAAGACACATGCACCACACAAGTCATGTCAGAACGATTGTATTTGCAGGCTAATGCTAATAGCACACAAACTGCACCACAAATCTGGATTTTTTTAGTTTATGAATTATGGTGGAAAACAATAAGTATTGATCGTGAATTGTAATTATGAACTTTGGTGGTAAAATTGGTTTGTATAGCTTGTGTATAGAGTATAGTCATAAAGCTTGCCAGAAAATATGACTCATTCATAGGTTTTATGAGGAGACAGAATACTAGTTTGATCATATTTTCGCAACAAAAACATATGAAAGGCATCAACTGTGCCTCTAATGTGCATCCTTTATTTTGTTGCATTTAGTTTGTAGCTTACCAAAATATGCTACTTTTAGGAAGTTTAGGGTCAATAAGATTTTTGTTTGAAAGAAGTTAACATTTTTATTCAGCAAAGACCAGAGCTGTGTAGAGTACTTACAAATTCATGAAAACTGTAGTGAGTAATGCAACCTAGGCTAATTATTTTAGTTCACTTTTATCTATCTTTTTTTTTTTAATCAAACTAGGCTTAATGTTAGAACTGATGTATACCAATGTGACTATTAAACAATATCAAACTGTAAAGTGCAGCCTGAATAAGCAGTCTTTTGGACTTGATTCAAAACACTAAAAAAACTTTACCGAACCCAAATTTTGAACGGATGTAAAGCAGCTTTTTAAAATGCATCCTGTCCTTGTGTGGAAGCGAAAAAGCTAAATGAGCGACTATGATCATTATCATGATTTTCAAACTCATATTGTTGAATTTCCCAGGAGGACCTAAACACAGCTTCATATGAGGTCAATATGGAAAATAGGCTTTCTATGAAATAGAAAATACAAAATGAAAATCTTTGAAGGGCTCGAGCCCAAAATAAAGAAACCCAATAGCTTAAAAAAAAAAAATAGTGGCTACACTGCCTGCAGTTCTTACGAAATGAAAAAGCTGACTCGTTTTGATTTTGTCTAGTTTGGGCAAGGCGTAAAATGTAGAGTGGCAGATGCTTTGGGAGGCAATCCGTCTTCCACCGACAGAGAAAGGTGAAGGGACTCGGTTCTGACACGTGACGGCACCGCATGGCTTCTAATGGAGCCAACTCGGCACGCTTGGCTCACTATATAATGGCCCAGTCACTCAGAAAAGATGAAAAATCTGTCTTATGTCCATTTTAATTTATCAGAAGCAACAACAAAAACATAACAGTTAGCTTTCTCGGCCCTCATCCATATCTCATTGGTGTCAGTGCCATTTTCACAGTGCCATCAGTCATGGCCCAGGCACGCTGGTGCGACTATTCGCTCACATCAGCTCGTACTTCCAATTCCTGCTGAGAAAATATGGAGCCAAGCCATTCGGGACATTAAGCCCCGGCACTTATACACTTCAAAATTATGTGTGCGGATCTTTTTCTTTTTCGTATTGTCGTGGGAGACAAAAAAAAGAATGAAAAATCACTCTCTCATACCGAGTCCATAGCAATGTCACGCAGAAAGGTGATGAATGGCGCACAGTGTGAAATAAAAGGGATCTGGTGTTACTTCAAGGAAATATCAATTGCTTTAACAAAGCAGGCTTTGATGTACTCAATCGGCCTTCTATATTGGTCAAGTTCTACCCAGAAACACAGAGATATTGAAATTCATCAGAAGATGGACTGAAAAAGAAATGGCGAGGGGGTGTGTTGGAGTAGGACAGAAAAAAAAGAGAAGGACATTACAGCATAATAGCAGACAGTGATCGGGTTACGTAAGGACAGAATGGGGCGGTTTCAGCAGGGTACGTCTGACTGAAACAGTTACCCAGACGAGGGTCCATAAGAGTCGTGGTGCTATCAGCTGTGGAGTGATGCAGAATGCAGACTGACAGCTACAGATCTTCATCATCCTTTCCGTGACTCATACCCACCCACACATTCCCAAAGCAAAAAGCCTAGATCCACAGACTTTCCACACCCTGAATACAGGGTAGTGTTACACATGATGTCACATTTCTGCTCCTCACCCTGTTTGAGAGCTAACATCAGCGTCGGATCCGAGGGGTCACTGCAGAAGTAGCCGCTGCCCTGGGAATCCCAGAAGAGCTGATCCTGCTTCAGCTGGAGTTCTTCGGCCCACTGCAGCCAGCGGACCCTTTGCGTGGCCTCGAACAGGTCCAGCAGCCCACACACCACAAAAGCGTAGTCGTCTAGGAAGCCTGCGATGGGAGACGCACTGGAGAGAACATTGTAGAGAACATTAGCAGCCAGGGTCAAGATCTTCTGTTCTTGCACAAATACAAATTCAATTTCATGTTAATGCTGGATTGACCTGCAAAATAATAACGGCAGGTTAACCTACGCTGGGTTGATCGACTGCAACTGTGGCATACTGCCAATTTACCACAGAAATAATTTAAACTCCAAAGAAACGGAAAACACATTTACAGTGATACACGTATCAATGAAAGCCTTGTAATCAAGAGATGAAGAGGGTTCACAACAGGAAATCGAAACTCATAAACTCTTTGGATGGCTTGCATTTAATGCAATCTACTTCCTGTGAATGCGCAAGAGTTCTGATTCATTAGCCGCTGTAGGTAAACAACTACAAGAAATTTTAACCAGCAGTTTAATTTTTTTTTTCATCATTTTAAAACTATTACAGTTTTATAACCAGATTAAAAACAGATATTTTGCCTTGGCAATTAGCTGAAATAAATTAAAGTAAAAAAATTGTGTCTTTTATATTTTAGAATTAACTTATTTCTGTAATGAACATTTTATTTTAAGTAACAATTTAAGGTTTTATTCATTTATATAATCCTACCCTAACATTTATAAGAGGTTGCATTATATAGATATATTATTGACGTGTATAATTTCAATGCAGCTAGTTGCAGAATTGAGTTACAAATTTACATTTTATAAAAATGTATATATATATCTTACCCTGGATCACAAAAGGTAATTTTTTTTTTTTTTTTTTTTTTTATGATCTGAGCTGAATAAATAACTTAATGGAAGATGATTATGGAAGCATATGGGTAGCATAATACATTTTGAAATAATATATAAATAACACTTTGTAATATGTAAAATGCCAATGTTTTTCTGTATTTAAATTTCCAATATATATGTGCAATGTCTAATGCAAAATGAAATTGAAAATTCTATTATATAGATTCCATTTTCCATTTCCTACACTAGTTTTGATATGCACATAAAGAAAATATTTTAACGCAATATAAGTTAAAAGGAATTAAAAAGAAAATGTATTGCCCAAATTGATGAAGACATGTTTAGCAAATATGTATGGGAATATGTGTGTGAAAAAATAAATACAGGAAAACCATTTGCCATTTTGCCTATTATATTGCAAAATGCATTATGCTACCCACATGCTTCTATACATGACCTTTACTTAATATCCTAATGACTTTTGCCATAAAAGAAAAATCTATAATTTTGACCCATAAAATGTATTGGCTATTGCTACAAATTTACCAGTGCGACTTATGAATGGTTTTGTGCTCCAGGGTCACATATATGGATGAATCACTCGCAATAAAATCAATACGATACACTGATAGGGTGAATTTCCATTTCATACAAAGTTAATCAATTGTGAAACAAGCTGGGATTATTGACGACATGCCACAAATGTAATCTACAGAGAGATACCTTTGACCTGAAACACTTTCCCCAACACCAACTCAAGATGTACAATGAGATTGAAAAGTAAAAAGACTAATGGTAATGAGCTTCAGTAATATTTCAATCATGACATTCTATGGTTAGATGTAAACCAAAGGAAGTAGGCTTTTTTACCCCAAAAGTTCTCCTAACCTTACCTGTCTAATAAAATAAGAAAGTGGGGGCAGAGCAGTCTGTTTACTAAAAGTGTATCATCTTCCTCTCTGAAGCGCTGTGTGAACACGATGGAAAAAATACACATCACACACTCACAAGGTAAAGTTACAGCATGAATTACATGCTATTTCAGTCTATTACAATTGCTCATGTCCACGTGGTACTCTTTTCTTATTTCAGAGAGCTTTGTGTTGATTTGCTGCCAGAATTGGCTGTTGCAATGACATGACATGAAATCAGAGGGAAATGTCAGACACAGTGGTTTTGTCTGTTGCTTTACTTGTATTATTAAAAGGAGGGGGAAAAAACTAAATTCTCTACTATAAAAGTGAAAGTTCTACTTATATTGGGTGAAAAAAATGGGAGCTTGGAATTACATAATTGAAGAAAAAAAGAATTTTTGTATTTATAAGTGATCTGTAATCAGTGAGCGTGACACTTTCAGAAGATTAAACAGTCAGTAAGTATAACATGCTTTACCAAAATCAAGTCGTTATGAGGTGTTCGGTGAGACGCAAAAACTAAGCTCTGTGCACTGACAGAAATGCACAACCTTTGTGTTATAAAAGCCATTTGAAATTCCTTTTGAGGTGATGTCACCATATAAGATTGCGAAAGTCTTTGAAGTTTAAAATACATTTGATTCAGATCACATCAAGACCCTTTAACCCTTGTCCTCAAACCCTTGAACAGAGGTGGCACTGTGGCCAGCTGAGTGTGAGGAAACAGATAGTGACAGGTCTGAAGATACCACAGTGTCGGCAGCAGGGCAGACGAGACGGGCCTAATGCTGGGAACTTAACCTCCATAGTTCTTAGTTCAAACAACTGTCATTCCAATAGATAAAAAAATGTCACGAGGTGCCTGTGAAAAGAGCGCCCTCATCATCTGACCCCACCATGTCATTGCCTCCAGCTGTCAGATCTAATTTACTATTCATATGTCATGTAAAATAAGTGGCAGGTGAATTTGGATGCAAACCTGGTGACTGGGTACTAAAGATTTGTGCTTCAAGGGTCTTTGGTTAAACCCAAGGAGGTCTATAATACCTAAAAGTCTGTTGTGTCAGTGACAGTACCTCAGATGGAAGTGTGAGCACAAAATGGTAAAATATCTATTATAACAGAAATAAGTATGAGTCTAGATGGTTATGGCATCTAGCAGCAGGAGCTAAATGGTCCATGCTAACTAGACCTTTATTGGACCATGATGTAAGTTTCTTCTCAGATATTCTCGACCCACAGCTGGGTTTATGAGTTCAGAGAAAAAATATGACTGCTCTGTTTCGGTTTCTTCTCAGTAAGACAACAAAACAAATCAGACTGCCAGTCAATTTTTAATGAACAGCTCTCCCTGGATTTTTCCATTCCCTCCTTGTTCGTTCTCTCTATTCTCACCAGGTGATACAGTCTCTTCAAAGTGCAGCAAAGCCACATCATAACTTCCACACAAACCTGTCAGGAGACCGAAGCTATAAAAAAAGAACCTAACCTCTATCTATCTCAAGAGCCAGAAGGCTTCTTGTTCCAAACTGATAGATCTACTCACAATGTAGTATGATTTTTTTTATACAGCTGAACAAGATTTGGACCATTTGCCACATTCCTTGGAATAACAGCACAGCCACTGGATGGTTCATGAATAATTCACCTGGCACTACATTTTTACCTGGCCCAGATACTATAGCATATTTCTTCTATTACAATAAAAGGCCCTTAATTCCATTTGAGAGCTACAACAGTCAGGTAACCTGTCTCGTTCTTATCAAACATTCATGCCAGATTTCTCTCTAAATGTTTTCACTGCATGGCACAGGGCTCTTAAAGGATTAGTTCACCCCAAAATGAACATTCTGTCATCATTTACTCACCTTCATGTCGTTCCAAACCCACATGACTTTCTTTCGCAGAAGACAAAGGCAAAGGCTGTTTTCCATGCTCTTTTCCAGGCAATTACAATGAACAGGGTCTAAAGCTTTCAAGCTCTAAAAAGCACCATAAAAGTATAATAAAATTGGTCCATATGACTCACACACTGTATTCCAAGTCATACGATGGATTTAAGCGCAAAAAATGTAATATTAAGCTATTATTCACAGAAAATTTTGAACTCCCCAAGGATTGTTGTCGTGATAGCTGATGTCTGATTTGTGAATGAAACCTTTATTTTTATTGAATCGATTCATTTGTTTTACATAAGCAGTCTGAACAATTCACAGGAAGGGAACATTATCTGTGAATACTGTAAATGTAATGTACTATATCTATTTAAAACTATATAAATGAACTATATTTATTGTAAGCTTTTGTGGGGTTTTTTTGGTGCTTTTGTGTCCTTTACTGAAGCTTAAAAGCTTCAACCCCAATTCACTTTAACAGCACGGAAGTACAGTTTTTTTGCATTTTTGACAAAATCTTAAAACGGCTTGAGGGTGAGTAAATATCGAAAATTTTCTTAGAACTATCCCTGTGGATGGATGTGGAACATTAAAACTGAGGAACAAAGCATGATAGTAGTTCCTCTTGAATGAATGAAATCAGGTGGCCAGAAACACAACTAATTCCCTAGTAATTCATCTTCTTGTTGGGATGCTTGGTAAATTATTCCCTCTGAGGGAAATCCTCCAAAGCAAATTAAAAACAAACTGATGCAGATTTGTACAGCTCCCTCATGTTAAACAGAACGGAGCGGAACTGCAAGAAAATCATCCAAAGCTAAATTCAAAGTATAATGGGCCAATCAGATGATTACAAGAGGGAGTGCTTCTCATTAAACACTATGTGATGTGACAACATGACAAAGCTATTTCATCATTAGCCCACTGCGGAACAATCAATGAAAAACATATGAAAACAGCAAGTTGAAATCAGTTATAAATGGTGTGCGGGTTAACTCATAAAAACCAGCGTGACCTGAGAAGCACACTCAGCATTGTGGGATGACCGATGTGCTGACACAGTGTGTTAATGAGAGGTACAAATGAGAGGTTACCCCAAGAATGAGGCCAGTGAAATTGTGTGTCTGTGGGCGATTTCATACGTGAAAAGCTTTGTATTGTGCTGATTCTGGGTCATTTCTACATTGGCAGGATATGTGCCAAAGCAATTAAGACCTGGATGCAAGACTAAATGTGTGCTAGTTTTCTTGGCCTACTGTGAAGGCACATAGTGTTATTTTAGTGGCATTTATATAATATTACAACATTTTTTAAAGATTTGAATTAGTTATGTTCAGCTATTTTGTTATTTTTATTATTATTTTTATATTTAACTTTAGTTTTACAAATTTCAGTACTTCAACTCATTCTTAGTTCAGTCAGTAGCCAAAAATGCATTTTACATTTTCATATAAATTTAAGATTTTAATAGTTTTAGGTGTAATGATTAATATCAAAAAACAAAATATATTCCTTACACTTGCTCCACCTCCATATTATTTCCACGATAACAGGAATGGAGAATCCTCTGGCCCGCTTCGTCCCACAGGTGTTCTTGGAGAAAACAAGCTGCCCTCTCAGCTCTTTCCAGCAGAGCCTTGTCGCCCAGCACGGCTCCGACACGTGCAAACCCGGACAACATCAGCCCTGACCAACCAAAGAAATGAGAGCGGACACAGATCACAAGCTTTGGAAAACTGAACCGTGTTCAATTTAGGAAACAATTTCTTGAAATGACGAAGCAATTTTCTGCCTGTGGTTTCTCCAGCAAAAGTACTTGGACTTGCTTATGTAAAAATGTCTGCCTTTCAGATAATGAGAAAGAGTTAAAAACATTTTGATAAAGGGGCAATAGGTGCCAGTCAAGACAGAGGAGTTTTGAAAGGAGACATTAAGAATATAAGATCTAAAGTACAATGTGTTCGGAGGGCTGGGGTTCACTAACAATAGTCTCGTCAGAGCTCCATGCGCCTGTAGCCCTGACATGTCTCACAGCTATGCAAGTGGGCCTATCAGGTTTGATTAATGCGAAGAGTTACTCTGCAGGTAGCAATATCCAGTCGGTATGAATTAAGAATGTAATGGAGCGTAGCTCTGGAAGGAACAGTTTCATTAAACAATGTCTCAGGCTTTCTTTAATTAAGATATCAGCTCATTAGTCACTATTCTTCGAGAGCTTTTGTCAGCCAGAGCTCCAAAGGGGCTTTGGCACCCCTCGAAAGGCTTTGATATACTTTCATTAAAGACAACGAGGGCAAAGACCACAACCCAAAGGTCCCCTCAGTGGGCTTTAAAAGGCTTGGCACCACATCTAAGCGCCCCATGAAAGAACTTATAGTCCTGCTATTAAAGCAAACCCAGTCAAAAAAAAAACATTTACGGAGCTCGTCGAACACTGGAACTTGTTCGCAAAGCGAAATCAATAAAATCGTAAGGATAGGAATGGCGTACATATAGCTTGAGGGGATGAAGGCATTTAGAATTTTCTTCATGGCTCAGTTTCACATTGATTAATTGATGGCTGTTTCCATTTCAAAACACTCTATGAAAAGCAATTAACTGTAATTAGAGTCTTTTCCTGGTTCAGTGCTCTGGGATCTCCTGTAGTATATTACTGGCTGACACATTTACTTTTTTCCCCCAATCAGGACGCGGGAAACCTACCGTTCCAAGAAGCTAGCATTTTGGTGTCCAGGTGAGGAGGTGGGCGTGCTTTTCGCACCTCGGCCAGCTTGGCCCTGGCATCGGACAGCAGCTCGGACAGTTTGTCCAAACTGATGCCAAAGTGAGCAGCGGTGAGTTCCACTGAGTAACGCACAATCAGCACATTTTGACCCTGCAGCTCTCCATGGGGGTCCTACAAAAACACCAAGTAACAAATCAGTAGATGCGCATAATAAAGAAAAATTCCTGCCATTAAAAACTAATTTGCATTCCTGCAAATTCCTGCCATTAAAAACCTGCTTTGTTCACAAATAAGGTGTTGTTCAGGTTAAAGGGATACTCCACGCCAAAATGAAAATAACTGCCCTGAGTTAAGTCTTCCGCTGTTTTAGAGAGTATAACAATGCATACACAAGAGTAAAGAAAGCCTATTACATTCATGCGCACTTTCCCCGACCGTAAACAACAATGATTATGTCAAATCTGCCCTTAAGTCTCAATCTCCAAAATGGCAGAAGACGTAACACAAGGAAGAAGAATGGTTCATTTAATTATGCTGTAATAAATTATGCTATTTTTGTTTTCTTTGCGCAATAAAAGTATATTCTCATAGCATTGCAAAATTTAAGTTGAGCCACTGATGTCACATGAACTGTTTTACCAATGTATATACTACATTTTTGGAGCTGGGAACATTTGTGTTGATGTCTATGGAGGGTCAGGTGGCTCTCTGATTTCAACAAAAATATCTTAATTTGTGTTCTGGAGACGAACAAAGGTTTTACGGATTTGGAACGACATGAGGACGAGTAATTAATGACAGAATTTTCCCTTTTGGGTTAGCTAACCCTTTAAATGCTAACCACTGAATTTCATTCATTATGCTAGAATGTATTTTTTAACATTAGTGAAGTAAGCATCTACTAAACAAAACTGCAAACTAGAAACTCTTTAGTAGCTGAACTCTAAACTTGCTAATTATTTTCAGAATTATTTGGTTATTTTTGGATACATATTTATATATATTTCTGAACAGCAAGGAAAAAAAAAACATGCTATAAGGTAATGGAAGAAACAGGTCACTACACATAAAGATTATTGATAATCAATCCAAATTAATTCTTCAATACATTAACCTTTTTTTTACATTGTAGCAAAGAATTAGATTGAAAAGGTTCTGGCTCTCATAAAAGCCTCATATTCCCAAACCTGAGTGGGGTCCACGTTGCCTTGTTCTTTCACACCATAATGATGCATGAAGACATCCGCCTGTGTTGCACCTCCTGCGGCGCCTTCCACGATGTCAGGAAGCAGCTCTCTGATCTCTCCTGCTGTCCACACACAAAACGCTCCCTCTCTCTTCTCAGTGGATTCCACCGTAGGAAAGGAATCTGCATCCTCAGCGCTATAGAAGCCGCCAGACTGCAGAGGGCAGCACAATGCTCATAATCAAATGTCTCTTATTTATTTTTTGCCACTTGTATCCTGCTTTCGAAGGTACACTGTGGTTTCTTGGGGGGGATCATTACTTCTCGGGGACAAGTTATCTTGTTAAAACATGTGACTTTACATAACTTTAACACACAGTGAACTTCTGGTTGTTATTTACAGAATAATAACAAGGGGATGATTTATAGTACAGAGAAGACACACACTGTAACTCTCACAACCAAAATATGATAGATAAATAAGGTTCGAGGGAAGCATTGTTGGTACCTAATTACTTCATAAATTTGAGGGGGTTTTAATTGTGCGTGTCATTAAACTATTCATCATCACAAGATGGCTGGCACCCAATGCTGGACGGTGAAGGTGGGTTGACCTCAAAAAGGACTCTGACCTCAGTGCTTTTGTGGGCTGGTGCTGATTCAGCGTGACTGATGCCAAATGTGGGATCTAATGAGGGAGAAGAAGACTCACCTTGTCACTTAGGTCTCTGGAGACATAAAGCAACACGTCACGAGCCACATCTGCAAACAGGCGTTCCCCAGACACCTGCAGAAATCAACAGCTATAATAACACCACACCCAGCCAAACCAATGCCACATATACAGCTAGAAAGTATCGGTTGATTCATTATACAAATCTCAAAAACATCTTAAAAGGACATTCACACAAAACTGAAAAACATGCTGAAAATGTACTCTTAGGCCATCCAAGATATAGATAAGCTTGTTTCTTTATTAGAACACATTTGGAAAAACAAATTACATTACATCACTAGCTCTACAATAGATGCTCTGCTGTGAATGGGTGCCGTATAAATGGTAGTTCAAACACCTGATAAAAGCATCAACTATAAAAAACGTTCTCCGCTCTCAAATCTAAATCCATCTACATATTTGTCTAAAACTGTTTCGGACTGTTTTCACTTGTAAAGCCTGATCAGTGCACATTTTCCTGATTCAGATTGCTTTTCACTGGAGAAAGCAATATTAAAAATAGAGGGCTAATACTTAAAAACATCTTGATAAATGTATTACAGGCAAGTCGTGTGGATTATTATGATGTTTTTATCAGCTGTCTGGACCCTCATTCTGATGCTACCCATTCACTTGAGGGTCAATTGACGGGCAGGTGATGTAATGCTATATTTTTGAATATTGAAACAAACTCGTCTACACATCTTGGATGTCCGAGGGTGAAGAAATGTTCATTTTTGGGGTAAACTATTTCTTTAACTTGAGATTTTGATAGATAACCACAGAATAAGCAACATATAACGATATAGCAAACAGAATACAGTACAGAGTTTCATTATTACTTTCTAAACATAAGCAATTACCAAGAGAGATAAGAATCGCAGAAAATACATCCTATATTAAAACATATAAAACACAAAGAGTACCCCCACAGACATATTCCCACCTGATAAGCAGTGATATAGGCTACAGCAAGCTGGCCTTGGTCATATAACATCTTTTCAAAATGAGGAACATGCCAGGAGGAGTCTGTGGAGTATCTGTGAAAGCCCTGAAAGAAAGAAGATTATTATGTTTGGTTATGTAATTAAAAAGGGAAGAACTGAAATCATTTTTGCATGTCACCTGTGCCACATGGTCATGAATACCCCCCAATGCCATCATCCGGAGAGTGTGAAGGGTCATTTGCAGCGCTTCTGCTCCCTCAGAGCTGGCACGATTTACTGCCCAAAATGACATCAGGAACATCAGGTTCACTGGAGAAAAGAAAAACACAAGGCCATTCTACATTATTAATGCGGATGCATATTTGACAGGTAATTAACTCACAAGACAGCTGGTCAACAGGATATTGGGTTTAATCGACTCCGTTCTAATAACAAATGAATGACAGACTGTAAATGTACAGGTTTTAGTGATAAATCTTTTCTGTTCATCCCAGTGTTTTGTTTACCTGGTGAAGGGAACTTCGGAGCCTCTCGAAAACCTCCATATTCTTCTTCGTATGAGTGAGCCAGCTGCTGGTAACATCTGCTGGCAACATCTGGGCCGGATGGAAGAGTTTCTCCAGGGCTTGCAGAGATTTCTGTCCCCTTCCTGAGGGCTTCCAGTACTCTCTCTCCACTAGACTCCAGGGTTTCTCTGTTGCTCTGCCACTAAAACACGGGTATGAAGTTACTTAGACATCAGTGCAGTACTGTACATGGTTTTCAAATTTTGGATGCTATTGTCAATAGAAAGAAAGCTATTTATTTGTATAAAGAACCCTTTATACTGTGAAATATTTTTAAACATACAATACTGTTTAAAAGTTTTTGAAGGAAAGCTATGCTTATGTTCCACAACTATTGCTCACTAGGGGGCGTTGAATACAGGGATTTACATTTTAATACATGTACGTTTAAATGCAGAATTTTTCTAAAAAATTGATTAAAAATATTAAAGTTGTGAACAGTTACTGCAAAAACCCTGAATTTTTTTTCCAGGATCCTTTGATAAATAAATAAAAAAATCAAAATAACAGCATTTATCAGCAACAATGTAAACGTCACTTTTGATCAATGCATCTTTGCTGAAAATGTATTATTTAGTATTAAGTATTATTTTACTTTTTAAAAACTTTGAACAATACTTTTTCAAAAAATACATTCAGTCTTATCTAAAAAAAAAAGTTTTCTCTCTATCAATTTGATATTTTTATGTCTAAATAAAATAAAAATAAAATAAAATAAAATAAATCAAATAAAATAAAAACACAAAACATGTAATATACTAACATAATTGTAATAATGTCCAATTTGTTAAATGCTACCTTATTTTGTCATTATTATACTTTTCCACAGACCCCTTAGCACCTTCTTGTGGCTACCTTACAACAGTTTGAAAACCCCTGCCCTAACAGCTTCTGCTCACTAGAGGGCCTTAGTGTACAGGGAAAAATAATAAATACATAGATAATTCATCCAAATAATGAATATATAACAGACATATATTATATAAATAAAAACGAATAATCTAAAATAAAATATATAAGAAATGTATATAAGAAATCTCCTACTTGTCCTATAATTCGTAAAAGCACAGTTTTCAGTCCAGGTCTTCTTCCACTGTCTCTGGGTGGGAAGTAAGTGCCACCTATGAAAGGCCTGAGATCTGGAGTGAGCCAAACACTCATTGGCCAGCCACCACCACCACTTGTTGCCTGGGGAAAAAAAAAGCAATCACCTTATTTTAATTATACATGACAGTTAGTAAGTTATGGAGTTGACAACACATGATTTCAACTGGTCCAAACCTGCACAAATGTCATGTAAACTTTGTCCACATCAGGCCTCTCCTCTCTGTCCACCTTTATACAGACAAAGTTCTCACTGAGGATTTTTCCAATCTCCTCATCTTCAAACGATTCCCTCTCCATCACATGACACCAGTGACAGGTGGAATAACCCACTGTAAGCAAGAATAAACAGGAAAGACTGTAATATGTAGGCTTGTGCGTTAAATAACATTAAAAAAACGACACGTCTTCTTTCAAGTCACCTGAAAGAAAAATAGGCTTGTCTTCGCTCTTCGCTTTGTCAAACGCTTCTTGTCCCCAAGCATACCTGGTAAAGAAAAAAAATGGAACATTATTAAAGAAATACTTGGTAAAATAAATCAGGCATTATCTAAACCTGGCCTGTATTTAAGTCAACACAAAATACAGCATTGAATAATTGTATAAAAGAAAGTGCTGACAAATATCACAGTATAATGTATTTGTAATTTCAATTTTGTGTTCTATTTAAAATTTTAATTTGCTTGTTTGTTTTTTTAAGAGCAATTGCACTAATACAGGGTAACACAATAATACAGGAAAAATACAGGTAAATTATATGATCTTATCTTGGACAGTTTCTCCAAAAATTAATAATCTGAACTGATTTTGTGTTCACAGAAAGCCACAAGATGTCAGAGCCCCTCACCAATCCACAGGGTTGTGTGCATGTTGTAATAGGTAGGAAGACTTCTCTTTACTCAGGCGATTGGTGTGTTTTGGGGTCTTTATTGTGTCCGGTCCATCGCTCCCAGATGCCATGCTGAAGAAAACCGTTCCCGAAGACCTAAAACAATCGTAGGATATCTATGGTGAATAATTCATATTAAAATGATTTAATTGAGTGCCGCTGCTCACTGGGGACCTTAGTAAACAAAAAATATAAAAAGAATGGTTTAGGGAACTTTTCAGACGGCTGTCGAGCTAAGGCCAGCTTAAACTGGTCAGAAAACCAGTTTAGGGAAGGATATGACTGCTTTTATTTGTAAACAAAGTTGGGAAAAGTCATGGCATGGGGTTTCACTGCATATAAACAATAGCTGAGTCTAATAACATATTAAGCTGTCTGTCTATACAGCATTTTGCATGAATTCAATATTCATATTTGCCCTAGACAGCATTTTTGGCCATCAGCTTACTAGGTTTTATACATATAACCGTTTTGCAACATACAATCAAGGTATCAGTGTTAGCTCCGGCGCTAACGAAGCCTACATCGTTTTATAATCGGTTGTGCAAGCAGGCGATCGGACATGAAGCACTGGGCCTGGGAGCACGACGGTGTCAGAGGTCAGTGCCTACCTGAATCTGTCCCAGGACGATCTGGTACTGGCAAGCACTGACTTCTGGCCAAACCGGAGGGCTTGTGGTAGTCCAGAGCACCGGCTGTTACATAAAGTATGAGGACTGTGTTTTCGCAGAAGGGATCCGGTGAAGAGCCTGGCCTGTGCGATGTGTTTGGTGGAGGTTGACGATGTAGACCATGCGAGACCCAGTCTCAGCATCATAGATCCGCACCGAGCTGCTCGACGTGAGGATTCACGCAATGCACTGTCAGTGGAGCGACCCGAAACTCATATTTGCGCCACTAGATGTCGCCCTAGATCCGTTATAAGTGATATCAACATAGCAAGGTTTTGGTCTCCTTCGGCGTTCTCCCTTAACTGAACTTTTCGAGGCCAGAGTTCTTTCCTCATTATCATCGATAGTCTTCAGGTTACGTTGAAGCTAACGCAACAAAAAAAATTGCTGACAAATTTTTAACCAAACGTCACAGTATAAATGTTTATTTTTAATCATATTTTGTGTTATTCTAATTAAAGCAATTAAATTAAAATGTAATGCATTATCTCCGTGTGTGTGGAAGAGATAATAAATAAAGGGCTATTTTATTAATACCATCGGTTTTTTTAGTACGTGTTTTAAAAACTATAACAGTTAATTTCGTCTTTACAGGTTTGGAAATCCGATTTGTCCCCCTTCAGAACAATTTCTCATTTGACCGTTAGAGGACGCTAGTAATGTAACCCGGAATTAGAAGTTACGGGACAAGAGGAAGAGCTGCAACTTTCTTCCGGTAAAGGAAACAACAACGTTGCTGAGAAGATGGCAGAGATCGGGGAAGACGAGCTTAAAAAGCTCGAATATTTGTCTTTGGTGTCTAAAGTTTGTACTGAGCTTGACAACCATTTAGGAATCAACGATAAGGACCTTGGTGAGTTTATACGTTTGACTTGTGTTTGTGTACAAACTGGAAAAACCCGTATGTTTGTGTTAATAAATACAACTTAGTCACCCTTTAATGCTACACCTTTCGTTTATTTAAAATCCCATTATATGTATAAAACAACGGCTGGATTATGCCAGTAACGTGGTTGTATCTCTGTGTGGTACAGTTGCGTTGCTTGTTGTTTCTTTGAAAAGTGTCTTTGTCGCTGAAGCTGTTAAAAGGTTTTACGATAAACAATCACTTTATTAAAAGGTGTTTTGGGTAAGACTGTGATTACAGCTGTATATTTTACAAAGGGTCTGTTTATAAAAGACAGAGGGACTTTGTGTATGGAAGTCTGTAGTAACGGTCTGTGTGTTTTTCAGCTGAGTTTGTTATCAGTCTTGCTGAGAAAAACCCAACCATTGATGGATTTAAGTCAGTGCTGCATAAAAATGGAGCCGATTTCACAGTAAGGATTTCTTCTGTCAAAAAATGAGCTCCTTCAATTTTGTGTGTTGTAATGGGTTTTTAGAAATATCTAACCCGCAGTGTAATTTCTGTCCTGTAGGATTCACTCGTCAGCAATTTGCTTCGTCTCATTCAAACCATGCGTCCTCCTGCAAAAGTATCTACCAGTAAAGGTAAGGGCAGTTAGAGTAGCAGTTTTGAACATCTTCAGGCCATGCGTCTGCTTTTTTTTTTTTTCTCCATATCTTCTGATGATGTTTTTCTCATGTGATTTTTATTTTACAGCCTCTCATGCTGTGGCTAAGCCAAAGAGTGAAAAGGACAAGCTGAAAGAGCTGTTTCCAGCTTTGTGCAGACCCGACAATCCTTGTACTAGGGTAATTCTATACGTACATTGTCTGTATAAATATCTACACTGTGTTTTAAATCGACAGTAATCATAAACCGTATCTGCTCTTCTAATCAGAATATGCTGGATGAGGATGATGTGAAAGTTGCTGCTGATGCCATGAAAGAGTTGGAGATGTTTATGCCCAGTGTTAGCGGTACAGAACCTAGCAGCAGTAAACACAGGTGAGGAACTTTAACGCAAAATTTATGCCATTACATCTGCAGTGATTGCCCCTTTGCGTCATGTTGCATTTTAACGTGTACCTATCATCTGTCTTAGATCTGAAACCGGCAACAGCAGTAAAAAGAAGCGGAGGAGCAGAAGTCGGAGCAGAGACAGAGATAGAGACAGAGATAGAGATAGGGACAGGGATAGGGATAGGGAAAGAGACAGAGACAGACGGAGACGCCATCGCTCTCGCTCCCGTTCCAGATCTCGATCTAATGAGCGAGACCGAAGGAAGCGCAGAAGCCGCTGGCACTCTCGCAGCAGGTCCAGGAGTCCTGCCCGTGGAGACAAAGACAAAGGTTCAGACCGCTGGAAGGACAAACATGTGGACCGGCCCCCTCCAGAGGAACCGTCCGTGGGGGATATCTACAATGGCAAAGTCACCAGTATTATGCAGTTTGGCTGCTTTGTACAGTTGGAAGGCCTCAGGTATGTTTTAAAAGTAAATTACTTTTAAGGCTATTAAAATTGATTTGAGTGTATATGATCTAAAAAAAATTATCTTTTTGTCTTAAAGGAAACGTTGGGAAGGCTTGGTCCATATTTCTGAGTTAAGGAGAGAGGGTCGAGTAGCAAATGTGGCAGATGTGGTCAGCAAAGGTCAAAGGGTCAAAGTCAAGGTGTTGTCCTTCACTGGATCCAAAACAAGTCTGAGTATGAAGGTGAGTCTCAAGATTCTGAATATTGAGATTCAGCCACAAAACATATTTTTTTGAATTTGGTTAATTACAACAATGTTTCTAGTGGTTATAGTGGTAGTAATAATAACAGTTTTAATATAGTCTTTGTTTTGTTGTCTTTATAAAGTTTTGTGCTCAATATAGGCATATTACATATAGGCAGATCAGTGTGCATTGTTTTTGGGCTGATTTTTGCTGGTCTTTCTTTCTTTTACAAGGATGTTGACCAGGATACTGGTGAAGACTTGAACCCTAACAGGAGGAGAAATGTGGGCGGAGAAGGTCAGGAAGAGTCCACAATGAGGAATCCTGATAGACCTACAAACCTGAACCTGGGGCACGCTCCAGAGGTAGAGGATGACACACTGGAACGCAAAAGACTCACCAAGATCTCTGATCCAGAGAAGTGGGAAATTAAACAGGTGCGTGGTCATCTTTTATATGAAATTGAATACATGTCATGTATTCCATGAAACATAACAAACATGCATTACATTATTTTTATATTTTAATATTGTGATCTGTCTCTTCTTAGATGATTGCTGCCAATGTGTTGTCTAAAGAGGAATTCCCAGACTTTGATGAAGAGACGGGAATTTTGCCTAAAGTAGATGATGAAGAAGGTATGAGTTGGGTTATTCTTTGTCTAAACTCAGTATTCTTATCATACCAATAAAGAAAATCCAAGTTCCCATCACAAAAAAAATGTTTTTGTTGGAACACCTCTAGCTGCCTGAGCAGCCATCTCAAATTTTGTCTGTTATGATTTGTCTGTCAGATGAGGACTTGGAGATTGAGCTGGTGGAAGAGGAACCTCCATTCCTCAGGGGACATACCAAACAGAGCATGGACATGAGTCCTGTCAAGATTGTCAAGGTAGGTGAAATCTCTCTCTACAGCTGCCCAAGCAGTTTGGGAAGCAAGGCTATTGATTTCACAAATCTGGACCTATTGTGTGTTTTGTTTTTATAACCTTTTTATCTATTCTGTTTTTCTGGCAGAACCCAGATGGATCTCTCTCCCAAGCAGCCATGATGCAGAGCGCCCTGGCCAAAGAGCGACGGGAAGTGAAACAGGCCCAACGGGAGGCTGAAATGGACTCAATCCCAATGGGCCTTAACAAACATTGGGTGGACCCCCTTCCTGACGGTAAGACATTCAAACTTCATCCCAGCTTCATGTGAATAAGGAATGATGTTGCACTTCAATTCAGGAAGTCAAAATGGATGTAAGATGTCTTTTAATCTTAGCAGCATAGTTGTAGATTTTTATTGGTAAATAGTACTTTAAAGCATCAAGATATCAGACTTGAATCATATATCTGACTTTGATTAGAAAGCTCTAAAACTCCTAAATTGCATGGAATAGAAAACCTGTCTAACTAAGTATATATTGAAGTAGGATTGTGTAAGTAAACTGAAGTTTTGCAGTTCGTGTTCTTCAGTTAAAGAAAAGAACAAACGGTTATGTAATAAGAAAGACAATGATAATTCCAGATAAACTTCCTTCCTATTTGTTCATACTGGGGTTTAGGGAGTTCTCTGATAGGGAGATCTGATTTCCTGAGCTCTGCTATCGTGGCAGATGGTGGCTGGTCTGCACATAACAAGCCTATCTCTGATGCTCGTATGCCCTCTGGCTTTGCATGAGCTCAAGTCTGTTATCATGTTTGTGCATCTCTAATAAATGCTTTTTTTCTGTCTTCACACGCTCACCATCCATACAGCCGACGGCAGGCAGATAGCTGCCAACATGAGGGGCATAGGTATGATGCCCAACGACATCCCAGAATGGAAGAAACACGCTTTTGGTGGCAACAAGGCCTCCTATGGGAAAAAGACTCAACTATCCATCCTAGAGCAAAGAGAGAGTCTTCCTATCTATAAGCTGAAAGAGCAGCTCATTCAGGTGCGACTTCAACTGATACGCGTTTTTATACTGAACTAGTTTTCAGTTTGGTTGTTCATAGATTGAATCATTGTGTCTTTACAGGCTGTCCATGACAACCAGATCCTAATTGTGATCGGTGAGACGGGCTCAGGAAAGACCACTCAGATCACTCAGTACCTAGCTGAGGCTGGATACACCACACGGGGGAAGATCGGGTGCACACAACCCAGAAGAGTGGCAGCCATGTCTGTGGCTAAAAGAGTGTCAGAGGAGTACGGTTGTTGTTTGGGTCAAGAGGTATATGCTTGTTTATATTAATGTTCATAACATTGGCAACCATGATGTAACTTTTGACCACAGCAGTTTAAAATGGATCTCTTTCTGTGTCTGCGCAGGTTGGCTACACCATCCGTTTTGAGGACTGCACAAGTCCTGAGACTGTCATCAAGTACATGACGGACGGTATGCTGTTAAGAGAGTGTCTTATTGACCCTGATTTGGGCCAGTATGCCATCATTATGTTGGATGAGGCCCACGAGAGAACCATTCACACAGATGTGCTCTTTGGCCTGCTCAAGAAGGTATGGTTCAGACAGAGGCTTTGTTTACACAGTCAATAATTATCCGGGCAAATAAAGATTTTATGTATTAATTTATTTGAAAAAGGGGAAAAAAAGCAATTTTGCATTGTTACAATTATTTTCTGTTTCAAATTAAATGCATTTTTTTTCGGTTTTCTATTTCAATGCCTTGTTGAAGTAAACATGAACTAAGAATGAACAATATATCTACAGCATTTGTTATTCTTAATTTCAGCATTTACATTTAAGTTGTGTTTGTTAACATTAGTTAATAGTAAGGTAACTAACATGAAAAAATGAACAACTGTTTTCATTATCTCACATTAACAAAAATTTATAAATAGTGTAATTAATACATAATTATTATTTGTTCATGTTAGATAATACATTAACTAATGTTGACAAATGACAGTGTTTTGTTTTTAAATAAACAACTTGAATTGATTTTAAAAATGTGCATGCAAGATCTATTCTTCGAACAAAACCAAGGCAAAAATGTTTGAAAGTAACCAACTTAGGTCCTTTGATTTGTCCACTCCTTTTGGGGCTCGTGTAATAGTGTCTTCTTTTTATATTATTTAGACTGTACAGAAGCGAACTGACATGAAGCTCATCGTGACATCTGCTACGCTGGACGCTGTGAAATTCTCACAGTATTTTTATGAGGCACCTATTTTTACTATCCCTGGCCGTACATATCCAGTGGAGGTTTTGTACACTAAAGAACCTGAGACTGACTATCTGGATGCCAGTCTGATTACAGTAATGCAGATTCACCTCACTGAGCCGCCAGGTAACTTTTTGCAGAGAAAATAACTTTTTGTTCATAGAAAAACTTGCAAATGCCTGTTAAAATGAGCTTCCTGTAATAAATTATTAATGTGCAGGTGACATCTTGGTGTTTCTGACGGGTCAAGAGGAGATTGACACTGCCTGCGAGATCCTATATGAACGAATGAAATCCCTCGGTCCTGATGTCCCAGAGCTGATCATCCTCCCAGTCTACTCTGCCCTGCCCAGTGAAATGCAGACCAGGATCTTTGACCCAGCACCACCTGGAAGTAGAAAGGTACCATCCATTGCTTTCTTCTCTCTGTGGTCACCTCTGACTTATAACATCGTTGGTTATGACAGAATTTGGATCTCTGTATGTAAATTAGGGGTGTAACAATTCACGTATCGTTTATCGTTCATGGTTCACAGTTCATCCAAGTGATCATTCTTATGCCCTTGTTAGTGGGGACTTTGGAGTTAGCAGAGCATGTGCGTGCCATTGTTTAGTTGTTTGGAATGCACTTAAGTGAGACAGAAGACTCGAGGTTTATATTAGTTTTTAGATTTTTTTTTTGCATATTTAATAAAAAATGTATCTGCTGATGCACACCATGTTTTATTAGTTGTCACCGGAAAATACCAACTAAAGAGGTAATTACATTGCTCCCTTTACCAAGTGCATTCCAAATGACTAAAACAGACACTCACATACTCTGCTCGCTCAGGTCCCCTCTTACAAGGGGATAAAAATGATCAGTTTTATTTTGAAAGTGCCTGTGATTCGTACGATGCACGAATCAAAGCACCCATAACGTACACTAACAAACATTCTTCTTTTTTAGGTGGTCATTGCTACTAACATTGCAGAAACGTCTTTGACAATTGATGGGATCTACTATGTGGTGGATCCAGGTTTTGTCAAGCAGAAGGTTTATAACTCCAAAACCGGCATTGATCAGCTAGTTGTTACTCCCATCTCCCAGGTAACATCCATTCCTAAAGACCCAAACTACATTCAGTATACTTGTTTCCTAAGTCTTCTAAAACATATTTTTTGTGGTCCGTAGGCCCAGGCTAAGCAGCGAGCAGGCAGAGCTGGTAGAACAGGCCCTGGGAAGTGCTACAGACTCTACACAGAACGTGCCTACAGAGATGAGATGCTCACCACCAACGTACCTGAGATTCAAAGAACTAACTTGGCCAGCACTGTACTGTCTCTAAAGGTACAGTTTAACGGTTCTAAAATAGTTATCCTTTTTTTTTTTTTTTTATCCATTCACATCGAGAGAAGTTAGAAAATTAGCCTTTTTTTTTAAGTGACATGTTCCTTTTTAAAATTCTGGCATGTAGAGAGAAGCTGATAATTTTTATTTTCCTCCAATCAGGCAATGGGCATCAATGACCTGTTGTCATTTGATTTCATGGATGCTCCGCCCATGGAAACTCTCATCACAGCCATGGAGCAACTGTACACTCTGGGAGCATTGGATGATGAAGGCTTGCTTACACGCCTCGGTCGCAGAGTAAGTTTGCCTGTGCTTTTTTTTTTTTTTACTTTGGTAGCTGCTCAGTTTTCAAAATGAAGTTTTAAGTTTCTTGTCACTGTTCCTATCAGATGGCTGAGTTTCCTTTGGAGCCCATGCTTTGTAAGATGTTGATTATGTCCGTCCATCTTGGCTGCAGTGAAGAGATGCTGACCATTGTGTCAATGCTCTCAGTACAGAATGTTTTCTACAGACCAAAGGTACTCATTTAGCCCACACAGATTCACTGAACGTTTACATCACTTAAAGTTTATGTATCCTAGCCGACTGATCCTAAAGATAGTAATCATGATTTCACTCTAAATCTTAGGACAAACAAGCTCTGGCAGACCAGAAGAAGGCTAAGTTTCACCAGCCCGAGGGGGACCACCTGACTTTGTTGGCTGTTTACAACTCCTGGAAGAACAACAAGTTTTCCAACCCCTGGTGCTATGAAAACTTCATCCAGGCGCGATCTCTCAGGCGTGCACAGGATATCCGCAAACAGATGCTGGGCATCATGGACAGGTGAGGGTTTAAGAATAATAGTACAATTATACATCTTCCTCCCTTTTATTACACAACGTATGCTTTGCTCAAGCTCTTTAAAGTTGAGTGGATTGCGATTGGCTAGATGTTGCTTTATTTGCAAGTGGTTTCATTGATGGTCATTTCTTCTTGTCATTATTGTTATAGCTGACCATTCCATATTCTCGTAGAATTCAAATGATTTTTAAAACTTTACTATCCTTGGTGTGAACTGGCCTTTACACTCCATAATGAAATTTTTTTTTCTCTTCAGACACAAATTGGACGTGGTATCATGCGGTAAAGCCACAGTACGTGTACAGAAGGCCATCTGCAGTGGTTTCTTCCGAAACGCAGCCAAAAAGGACCCTCAAGAAGGTTACAGGACCCTCATAGACCAGCAGGTGGTCTACATCCACCCCTCGAGCGCATTGTTCAATCGCCAACCAGAATGGTACGTTTGCAAAAAGCTATTAACAACACAACTATTATCTATGCTGCTTGTACTAAAGCTAGTTTTACCGTGTTCTTCTTTTTAGGGTGGTGTATCATGAGCTTGTGCTGACCACTAAGGAGTACATGAGGGAGGTGACCACCATCGACCCGAGGTGGCTTGTAGAATTTGCTCCAGCTTTCTTCAAAGTCTCTGATCCCACACGCCTCAGCAAACAGAAGAAACAGCAGCGGTTGGAGCCCCTTTACAACCGCTACGAGGAACCAAATGCTTGGAGAATATCCAGAGCCTTCAGGCGACGCTAGAACTTTCACACAAGGTCCTCAAAGACTGCGAATGTCCCATACTGCTGCTGAGCAAAAGGTTGAGTTTGTGGTGTTGGCAGAGTGGAGGATTACATGGACGGAGACTAAACATGTGTAGAAAAAAGAAAAAAACCCAAGGTGCCCTATTTTTTTTTTTTTTAAAAGATAATATCCAGTATGTGAACAGCATGTTTGAATTTAATCGATGTTCCCTCAAAAATTAAAGCAGGTGTAATTTTCTGTTTAGTTTCCATGTTACCATTTAATTTTTTTATTGTCATTTTGGATATGGATGTCAGCAATTTGTATTTAAACTATCCCTAACTTTGTATTAAAGAAGCAAAAACCTAAGACATCAAAATATGAGATTATATTATCTCTGCTGTGAAGACCTGTATCAGATGCCAAATCCAGTTATTTTGATTTTTTTTTTTTTTTTCTTAACAAGCCATCCCTTTAACATAACAAATCAGTTATTTGCATTTGTATAGCACAACTCCTTTCCCAGATTCTCCGGAACAGCCCATGTGTTGTAGAATGTGTGGACAGCACATCCGTCTGGTCAGTAGATGTTGATCACTGTGCTGAGAGGGAAAGGGTTTTCATTAATTCAGTTAGTTCCTCTGTGGTGGTCTGGTCATGTATAATTGAACAGGATGTTAAGTCACTTTCACTATCATACACAGATCTCATCCTTATTTGGGACCTCTCTTCTGTTTTAATGTTTAAATTACCAACTCCGAACAGGATCAGTGCATTGGACCACAGTGAAGATTTTGTATTATAGCTCTTTTATTAGAGGAAGTGATGGGGGATGGAAATGTCCTAAAGTTTTTGATATTGTTACAGCTTATGTTCTGTCATATCTTTCAGTCATTTTGATGTAAACTTAAATTAAAATTTAAATCTTACTTTTAAAAAGTACCTTTTGAGTGGTTTCTTTTCTTTTCCACATTATTTTTGGTCACCCTAGAACAGTGTATATTGACGTTGAAGTGCAGTATCTATATTTAAAAAAAATAAATAAATAAAAAAAGCAAAATGAGGACGAAGTAAAAAAAAAAATAATAATAATAATAAAGTGGAAAAACTGGCTATTTAATTGAGCAAATTATTTTTCATGTACACAATTATTCATTCCAAGGTTCTATTATCAACATTTTATGACATCGTATTGGCGGAAGTCGAGAGCGTGCTAGGTGCTAACTATTTCTCATCTGTCAACAATGGATTACACAGCCAGATGAAAAATAAAATCTCAAAAATGTGACGAGACCAAGAAAGAAGAAAGTGAACATCGGTTTGAGAATGTTAAATCTGGGTTTGTCGCTGGAGGGAGCTGAGAGCTTGCTACGTTTTTTAACAGGTAAGTTGAAAATGATGTTGAAAGATAGGGCGTGTATTATTCGGTGGCCTTGGGAAACCGTTCTCACGGAAACCGTTTTTTATTGATAAACCGGGGACCCGGCCAGTGGAACGCAAAATAAACGCAATATCTTAAGAACGTATTTATCACGCTTCTCCAAAAGACGCCAGGACATGTTCAGAAAAATGCAGTGTTACAAACAAACAAACAAAAAAGTGTAAAAGACATCTGTATCGCTTAAGTTTTACAACGGATAATATCGCATAATAATATCTTTTTATTAAATATTAATTTAAGACAGTTCATAGATCGTTGCGCATGAATGTGTGATAAGTGTCCACTTTACGCTAGGAAATTGTGTTTTAGTGTAGCTCTTTTGTGCAAAAAGAGTGTTTATAGAAATAGAACCGTGCCATTCAGTAATTAATAGCTTTCTCTAGTAAACTATATCAGTTGTCTGCGCCGATGGCCTCGGGGGCCCAGTAGCCCCTCACTGGTGAGCAAGGTTACATCCACATCCAGGGGGTGGAGATAGGTAGGTTTACAGATATAAAATGGAAGAATTCTGGAATCTCAATCACACCCTCTGGATCTCATGTTCTGCGGTCTCTCTCATCCACTTTGCTTCGTGTCGACCAATACTGTCCCATCTAAATCTAAAGGCAAAAAGGCATATCCAAAGGAGGAAAAAAAATGAAAATGCATAAGAAAGAAAAGAGACCGCTCACGTGGTATAGTAGTAATATTGGGTCTTTATTAAGCAATCTCTTGAACCACAGTACTGTGTTTAGATTAGATAGGCCTCGGAAGTGAGAGGAATGCAGAGTCCCTAATGAGATTAATTTAATCAACAAAAAAAAAAAAAAAAAACAACAACATAGCCTTATATACAAGTGGATGGGGTGGGCATGTGCAATAGGTGCAGCGGGGAGTAAACTGGGATGGGGAACATGGGAAAATGTTGGTGGCGTTAGTACATGTAGCCTTTGGAGTAGGACTGAGGACCCATGTTGGTGGCAGCTGGTTCGGGAGGGTAAGAAGCCCCCTCATCGAGGTGAGACAGCGGCACCGTGTCCTCCTCGTTGACGTAGCGTTCAAATTCTGCCTTCAGACTTGGCCGCTGATTGTCAGGAAAAGCCAAAGATATCAGAGCCTCTGGCTCACACACGAATTTGTAAACATAACGCTCACCCGCCACCTGGAGAAAAAATAAATAAATCAGAAATTCAAACCCTCATGTTCTGTTTGGGACCCCAAACTTATTTTCAACATCTCACAAAACATGCTTAACATGGAAGTATAAGGTTGATGGATCATGAATCATCATCCATAAAAAATATGTTTGTTTATGGTTGATTTGGCACATTAAATGCATATATATGTAAAAAATAAAGAAATAAATTTGCATTGTTTTGTATATGTTGAATGGTTTAGATAAATTAATTCATATTTGTTTATAAATAAAAGCAAATAATTTTCATATAATACATGCTTACCTGAATTTGATTTAATTTTGTATTATTCTATTTGAAATGTATACTGTACTACATAGTTTTGCTAGTGTCAGACTGAACAGAAACAACATTACTAAGATAAAATTGAGATTTTGAAATCAAAATGGTCTAAATTGAGTCTATATTTGAAGTCTCTGGGACCCCAAATGTAGAGTAATGTCAATCTCAAGCTAACTTGGGTTGAAGTGAAGAAAAACAATTGCATAGGAGGCAATAAAATAATACCTTTTGCATAATTCCCTTCTCGTAATAGTAGCGCAAAGAACGACTCAGTTTGTCGTAATTCATGGCTGGACGGTTCTTCTGCATCCCCCAGAGTCTTGCCACCTATAGTGTCAAAATAAGCCATAATACAAACCATAAGAACGGGAAATGACTGTACTGCAGTGACTTCATTTGAACACAAGAGGTCCTTTGTGACTGTACAACGGTAACTGGACTTTGAAAAGGAAGGGCGAGTCCCTGCAAAATAATGCAGTTCCCTTTTATATAACCAAATTACCACTAAACCCTAACCAAAACACCACACGGCGCACAGCACAAACTGCTAGTTGTCGGTTCTAGAGGAAATCCTTATTTATCCTAAACTTCAAGGACCGACTTGAGGGCCCTTGAGAAAAAGAAAAACTGTTGTTCCATTTTGGGCCAGTAAACTTGTGCGCCTGCTGACATTTGAGAAACAGATTGTTCGGTGTTCGACAGAGCAGTACGCTTTAATTGCGATACTAAAACTTTGGCCGTAATGAATGATTCATGCGTACGGTTTGAGCAGAACTGATGGATGCATCTCTGCATGATAGTTTGCTGAGTCATGCCATTTAGCCGTCTACTGACCACAGACAATAGGAGGTTAACGCTCTCGTCTCGACCGCTGTGGTGTGCTTAGACTCCGGCGAAATGGAAGGTTGTAATATTTGGTAATGGAGCCATTCTCCATTTTATTTCACTATGCTGTTAAGTGGGGTAAATAATGCATGGCAGCTAATGGAAAACTGGCATCGTGTGGATGAGTTCTGAGACCCTGGGGAACTGTGAGCCGATCGCAAGCAAATCTCTGAAACCCATTGTTTATTCTCTCTATAGTTTGTGAAGGCTGGATAAACACTGCATTGAATTGATTTGGACCTTCCAATAATCATACTGTCTTAGTTCTTTGAATGATCAATTGCTGTTTTCTGGATATAAAAACGGATTTTGCTTCGTGATAACTCTTGAAAGCCCAAGTTTTACCTCCTCTGGCTCGATGAGTTTGAACTCCATGCCACGGCCGGTCCACGCGATGAAGTGCGCATTGCCGGGGTCGTCGAGAAGGGCCACCAAAAACTGCCAGAGCTGCAGTGAGCCACGGCGCTGATAGGGGGCGCCCTCGCGAAACACACCGCCCCCTTCCTGCTTCACCTCACCTGAGCACATGGAAAGAGATTGTGCCTTAATTATAGATTGCGATCGTATCTCAAAACCTTTTATTCAAGCTAAGACAGACTTAGCGGATAATCATAGAGCGGGGAGACCACACTGAATATCGGAGATTTTAAAGCTGAAATTTTAGGACCTTTTGAGAAAAATTTGAAACTGTTGAAAAATTATTTTGCGATCATGTTCGAGAATGTAGTAATCAGGCTTTACACAAACTCGTGGAGTTCATTCAGTGTATGAGAGGCGAGTTAAATACAAAGAAATAATGAGATATTCATTTTAATTCATTTGAAATGGGAATGTAAAAAAAAATTAAATAAACACTTTTTCAGTAATGGTCTCTTTTTGGGCCCCGCAGTTTTATTTTGCTTCTCATTTTTGTATGTTGTAGCATTTCATTGTGAGAGCTTGGCAATTGAACAGACTGTTTGTATATTTTGAAATGAATATCTGTCCTATTTGGACAAGCGAGACTTACCTTCAAATTTCTCAGGAACAACACGGGAATCATTTTCAAACATGTAACCTGGTAAGACAGGACAAGAGAATTATCAGAAGTTTGAAGAGGATACCAAGACAATCCACTTGAGTTATATTGTGCTAATGTATTAATATTACTCGTTAATAATAACAAGCGTTTTCCTGTTTGACTTTTCAAAGATGTATGAATTCGGTAATTGTTTTTCCATCAATATTTATGAATTCTTATTATGGGAAACAAGCATTCTCGATGATTATTATGATTCGGTTATGTACACTTATGAAGCAAGGAGCTCAATTTTCTGTATCTAATGGCTCATTACAGAGATCAGCTAACAACTGAAAATACCCAAAATGGTGCGGCAAATGCAGCAAGCGGAGAGAAGGATTATTTTTCTTCACTCCAGGAAAAATACTCGTCTTTTCCAGTAGTAATATTTACCCTGGAATTCTTTAGGCAAGGGAGAAACAAATGTCCGTGCCAACAGAAACACAGACCCTCTGGCCTGGTTAGCCAGTGACCGCACAGTCCTGGCCAATCCTGATGCTGCGAGTGTGTGAAATGCACGTTCTAGAACTATGCTAGAGCTGCGTGTTCTAGATGGACAAACCGTGTCCTTACCTTCACTGTTGTGCTGTGGGTTGGGGTAGCCCTCGTTGTGATGATACATGGAGGGGCAACCAGGCACATCTGTAGAGATAAGACAAACGCATGACCCTCAGTGATGGATGCGTGCAAATGATCTGATAATCTTTATTTATGCTTCCTGTTGGTGAAATGTCAACCGCTTTGTTCAGAAACCCACAGTGAGTTTGCTACGTATGAAGCATTTTAGGGACCGGGGCAAAAGCTAAATGATATCTTTTCTGTTTTGCTCCCTTCTAACAGAGAGGCAGCATTTCTTATATTCTACACAAACAGACTACACTGAATAAACCCAAGACACAAATGTTGATTTTTAAAAATACATATTTTTTTTATCTACAAAAAAGTTTCTCTTCCATCTTTATTTGACCCTCTAATTTTTGCAATCGCTATTCTAATTCTATTTTAATTTACTAACTGCTTGTTTTTTTATATAATAAATTCACAATATCATCTATTAATTTTCTTTTTACTTACACAATTTAAAAAAAAAGCTTGCTCCATTGTTTTTCTATTCAGTCGGTTTTCTTTTTGCTTAAAGAATAATACAAATTATACAACTTAAAGATTCCTTGCTATGCGTACTTGTTATAGCACTTTTGTAAAACTGCTCTTTTGTCGTTTTTTGTCGTTTGTAAGTCACTTTGTAAATGTAAGTTTTTTACCGTTAACACTATCGAAGCGAATTTCAAGTTGCTCTCCTGTTTTGCTGCCTATTCATAATTATTCCCTTATGAGGTTACGTTGTGGTTAGGATATGCTGCCTATGTAGGTAGCCGGCGACGAGGCAGCTCACTAGGTTTAAGAACAGAGCTAATCATTGTTGGTCCTCTTTAGGCACTATTTCTGTAGGGTGTAAGGCTGGTGCATCTGCAGATTTGATAACCTCTGCCACTGAGTGCTGCAAGGACAAAAGGTCCATTTGTCATAAAGTCATTTGTCATAATATCACCTGTCTGCAGCTTTATTTTTAGGCAGTAAAGAGCAGTGGATCTTAAACAGTCACAGAACTGCAGCAAGCCACGATCAGCTTTATAACGGTTACCGCTCCTCCTCTCTCTGCTTCTATACAATATTAGTGAGAAATGGTAAGTTTGTGAGGTGGAGTCATGATTCATGGCTGGAGAATGCAGTGGCAGAGGCCGTGATAAGAGGTCGCAGGGGAGAAAGAGCTCTGAGGGACTAGAGCCCTTTTCTCATACATAGTGCTCATTAATGTAACTGTTGACAGAGCTGTTGGACTGGAACTTTTTCAGTTCTATTTTCTGCTGAAACAGTCACGGGATCTTTTTCCTAGGGCTGCACGATTGAGAAACTATTTCATTGTTTTTATACATAATGATGATGATGATAATAATATTAATAATGATAATACACTTTCAGGTATCATTAAGGTTAAACATAAAATAATTACTAAAACATTTGAATGTGACCTAAAGTCACAGCACACGCTGATTTATTTTTTTTTTTTTGAGGACGCTGAAAACACTGAATCATGAACTTCTCAAGTGTAAACAAACACACGTATATTTATTTATTTAAACCACAAGCTTTGTGATTTAATAATCAAAATAAAAAATACTATTTGTTGTTATCATTTTTATTTTGATTTATTAGGCTTTAGATTTAAAGGCGCTTCTGCATGTTGTACAAAAGTGTCTGTACAGTTTCTCACTGGTGTTAGCTTGTATTTCTCTCTGTTTTTGTTCTGTAGCGGAGCGGCAGCCATCGGCCTGGGCAGGGATGAATCTACTGATAACATGCTGTACTCCACCTCAGATAGGGCACTCTATCCTCACACAAACATCCTTTTGTTCCTGACTATCTCATCCAAAGTTGCCACATTTCTGCACGTATGAATCTGAGCTAAGCAGCATCAGTTTTATAACAATGTATGTATTATTTTCATATTTATTTTCTCATTTTTCATTTTAATGTGTCCATTTTAATTAATATTTTTATTTTTTAAGTCTACATATAATATTTGTATAATATACATTTATGTGTTTTATTTCAATTATGCTAGTGTTTATTAATCATTTCAATAGTTGTAGTTAACGTTAACAACACTGGACATGTAGCGCCAAATAAAGGGGAACGAAAGAACCCTGAAAAGGCCGTGCTTCCTTTTTTTCTTCCTTTTTTTAAAAGAATCGGGTGAAATGGTAACTTAGTTTTTAAGCTAATCCATGTTTGCTAGATCACTGTTGTTTGTAGTCTTTCACAGAGCACTGATAAGTTGGACCTGCGCGGGGTGTTGTGTTTCGACCCTGTGTCACTCGCAAAAGCCGAGCGGGAGGAGGTGAGTTCGCCTATGTTGTGAGTTATATGGCCCGAGCCCCCCGGCTACAACACAACCCCCCCCACCACCACCACCACCCTCTCGACCAAGCCAGGGCTCGGGTTACCAAGGCTACGCTCATTTTTCCATTATGAGTTCATCTGCCTGCAGAAAAAGGAAGCCGCTGCTGCAACCCTACACCCGTGAGCGCTCCGCTGGGGATTCTAGTCTTTCCAGTGCCCTCCATTTTCTCAATGAAATTCCTATGCCTCCCTCCTTCTCAAAGAACACAGGCAGAAAAGGGAGGGGCGAAGGAGCAGGAGCGGGCAGAAGTACAGAAAACACTGTTGAGATCTTTGTAAAGTGGATGTGGAAGAGGAGAAGAACAAATAGAATCTCTTTCTGGTTTTGTTGAGCAATTTAGTGTTTACATTAGCGGCCTAATGTGGTTTGATTTTTCAGGAAAAGAGGAGATGAGACACCACTTCAAAGCAAATCAATTCACTTTGTGTCAATGGTCTTTTGAGTCACGTACCAGGTTCATATGTGTAGTCAGTGGGTTCCTGTTTCACCATCATATGGGCAGGAGGAAACCTCTGATGCTGTGGCCCGGCCATGTGGGCCGCTCGGTCGTACAGAGGGTCCATGTACTCCTGCTTGAAGTTCTGCTGAGGAGGATAAGGCAGACAGGGGTCAGAGTGTTGCCGATGGTAACCACCGCCTCCGCCTCCGGTGGCATGGGCAGGATGCATGCGCTGTAGGGCCTGGCCTTGGGAAGCGAATGGTGGGCACATCTCTGCAGAGGCGGAAGGGAACCTGGAACTGGGAGGGAAAACAAGACCTTGATTAGCAGATAGACACGTAAAAATGCTGTTGCAACACAAGTATGCTTTATATGTATCCTATAGCTTGCACAATTAAATATTCATATGCATTTTTAGTTTTTTGACCGATAACCATACCGATATAACAAGCATCGAAAGTTTACACATTCTTTATCATTATTGTTACCTGGGGTTCATGGAGTAACTGTGGCTGTGGCAAGCATGGGACTGGCTGGCTGAGGGTGTATTCATGTACCCTGACTCCGGCCGAGTTCCCACTGTTGGTTTTGGGGAGTAATGCTGCATAGGAGACATGGGTGTCCCGGGACAAGAGCTCTTAGATCCTCCTGCTGTTGCTGCCACGGCTGCTCTCTTCTGCTCGTAGGCACTGCAGGGCACACAGACGCTTTCAAAGTCAACAATGCATTTCTTTCCTGTTCTATATGCATGAGATCTTCTATGGTTTATAAACTTATATTTAACATCTCAGAAATAGATTTTTGTTAATATTTTATTAAGATTTTTTTTTCTCTATTTAAATGAAGGTCACAATGAAACCAGAAAAGTATATGTATGGATTTTTGTTTTATATTTGAGGCAGACGTGGATTTTTTAACTATAAGGATGCATAATAAAAATATTATATTAATGTAGAAAAAAAACCCTGAAACAATTGTGACCCTTGACTACAAAACCAATCTTACACTGTTACATGAGTATATTTTCAGCAATAACCAAAAATACATGTATGGGTCAAAATTATAGATTTTTATTTTATGCCAAAAATTATGATATTAAGTAAAGGCCATATTCCAGGAATATTTAGTAAATTTCCCACTGTGAATATATTAAATTAATCAACCTTAGCAAGACAAGTCTGCCTTTTATTTAAAAAATCTTTCAGTATATTTTCCACCATGGAATGCTATTAAACCCATTGCATCATTTGAAATCTTTACAAAATGACTTTTAGGGTCATAAAAACACTTTTGAGATATATGAGATTATGGCACTTATTGCAGGCACTGTAATTTAATAAAATAACCTGCAGAATCTAGCTCAAGATCGAAATCACCTAAGTTCTAGTAACTCTGAAGACCTTGATTAGCTTGCTCAGGTGTCCTTGATTGCAGCCCTGATATACTTCGAGTGAAACTGAAGAACGAATCAGCGTAACGTCATTTCGAACTAAATCAGGCCAAAACTCTGCAGGGCAGTGACCTCCCAGGGCCGGATTTGAATAACCCTGCATTATAGTGTGAAATGTGTGTTTTAAGAATCGAATTTCTGTGTGCACAGGGCTAATGGTGAACACAGTAAACCTGCTCACGCCGTGAAAGTACTTTCATCTATACTAGCGAGAGGCATCAAGGAACAGCATCCGGTTTTTGACTGACCTGGCGTAAAGGCACTGCTCTCCATTGGGGTAGCTGAAGCTCTGCTTGTGACTGCAAGACTGGCTGGGGTCTGAGCCGGGACTCTGAGGCTCTTTCTTAATCTTCACAGGCGGGCTGTGGAATGCCACTGCTGAGGTACACAGAGAAACAGGTTTATTAATTGAACGCATTCCAGCTAGTCTCGAAATGACAGGGCTTTTGTCTGCACTAAAAATACAACAAGAGTATACAAACAAGAATAAAGAGATGCACGTGTATTCCAAATACTTTAATGGGATTGGTTTGTCCTTAGCAATAGTGAGGTCAATAGATCATGCAAACGTCAGTATTTAACTCAAAGTAAATCATAAACAAGTATAGACATACACATTCGCTAGCATGAAAACGTTACTTCCATTAATCAATATTGAAAAGTGGACTTACCAATTTAAGATTAATTATTAATGTGCATTAGATTCATAATTCATAATTCAAATTTCCATTTTTCTTTTTTTCCTCAAGCCTTTTAAAGCACTGCTAAAAACATTCAATGGCTGTGGTTAAATGAGTAAGCCTTTTCTAAACACATCAGCAGCTGGTCATTTACATAAGAACTTTTGTGTGTGTGTGTGTGTGTGTGTGTGTGTGTGTGTGTGTGTGTTTCTTCAGTTTCTCCAGCCCAGCTTTTAAAGATTTTGGCATTTAGCTGAGGAGTAGCAGAGGAGCCGCCCAGCATGCGTGGGGTCTGGGTCTTAACCACAGTGCTGTTTATTATTGGAGGGGAGCAGCCCGGCTCAAAGACGGCACGGTACAGGATGTTTTTCTGGGCCGCTCAGGGTAAACAGCAGCAGCTGTGCTCTTCCAGCTAAGCAGCAGCTCTGTGTTTATGGCTGTTTATGTGTTGATTGTCGTGGGCGCAGACCTGACAGAACAGGCACTGCTGAAACCCAAGCCCAGGTAATTGCATATTTCATTCACAAAAGCGAAAAAAAAAAAAAAAAAAAAGGGTGGGGGGAGGCCTTTCAATACTGTATCACTGCGGCACAAGTCCTGCCCTCTCAAAGGCAATGCTCAAATCGAAAGAGAAAGAGATGAAATGTGAAAAGAACGGGTGATTCTTAAACATATAACGAGTCTGCAGATGCAAGATTTATAGATTTGACATTTAAAGTCTCAAATCAATGCTATGCTTTAATAATGGACTGCTCGTTTGATCAATAAGGCTGCAAGTCCTTTTACGAATTCATTACGAACATAGAACCACTAAAACCGCTCTATTAAAGCAATTAATCATTTCACTCCAAATACTCTAAAATGGGATGGAGGACTTCAGGGGAACACTTCAGGAACGTGTAACATTATCAAGACACATCCGTCTGTCGTTAAATCTCCGTGAGTTTACAGACTGATGGCAGTCGAGTAAACAGTGATGTGACAATAAAGGAAGCTCTTGTGCTTTATTTAGTGCAATTTGCCCAAAGCTCTCAGTTTCTGCTTTCTTTCTTTACGATTCAAGTGAAAGTTACATCACTGTTCTCTAAAGAAACTCATATTTCTTAGATTTTGTTTCTTAGGAAAAAGGGGGGATAGGGGTTGTGAACCTAAGTGTGTAATGTAACATCTGTGTTTTGATATCCTTGGTTTTGCTCTTGTGAAGTACATAGGCAGTGATCAGAAAAAAGAATTACAGCTGGCCAGAGGTCATATTATTATAATGACTAATACTAAAGAGAAATTAATCTTTTTTTTTATTTCACTGGAAGAAGGCCTGCTTTATTGTTATCTTCAAAGGGTGTAGATCAGAGGAAAGAAAAAGGGTGGCCTGTCCAAAATGTAAAAGATTTTGGATCACATATTTGATTTGTAAACGTGAACATGTGGTTTCATGTGATGAAGTATACGAACTTACAGCTGTATAATATACAGCTGTCAGCATTATTTAAAAATAATAATAATAATAATAATGAAATGAATACATTTTGCGCGCCTTCTTTTTTTATCCCGTTATGAAGGCAGCATAAAGTTTATTCCAGACATTTTAACCAGCAAGAAAAGAAAAAAAGGCCAGTCTTTGACCTAAAATGAGTTTGACATCTCTGCTGATCGTAATCTGCCTATAAACCTATATAAAATATACTGCAGATTTAAAGAATGCCGTCCTTACCTACAAGTGCATTTACCATTCACACCTCCCTTCAAGCTACATCTAAGTGTGAAAAACCAGGAGCATTGTACCTAAATGACAAGAGCGTCTCTATTCAGGATGAGCTTTTTAGAGACAGGCTGGGCTAGAGGTGGGAGCTGGACTTTACATATGTAAATAGCACGATTCAGTGGAGAGGATAAGGGGTGAAAGGTGATGGTCATGGTTGAGTGCTTTAGGAAGTAGGGGATCATTATGTAGGGCCATTCAGTCAACTCCCACCACAAACAAATCTCAGGACCCCGATACCCCCTGCACTAAACAAAAAAAAAAAGCTCCACCAGCTGTGACAGATGGAGGTATGGTGGCCTTAGCTGAGAGCTTTGGGAGATCATGCTAAGAAATAGTGGTACAAGCAATCACTCATCAATTTAGTTTGAATAATTGTTAAAATCGTGAGCCAGTTTTCAGTCACTGTTAAGGCAGCTTTGTTTTTAGTTAAACCATAAATCCACTGATCATCTGGACAGTATTGTATATTCATGTCAGGCTCACATCCTGGAAATTTTCATCTTATGACAGCTACAGTTTAGGCCAGCCGTATCAACTCAACAGGTACAGTGAACCAAAGTTTGAGCAATAATATCTCAAGAGTATAAACCTATCATATCTTACTAGGAACACGACTGCTGCGGTCTGCCAGATAAAAAAACACAAATCCTGAGCAGAACAGGTCTTTATGCAAAGACACTAAAACGATTATTGTGTTAGTCTGGTGTGATTGGAGTGTTTGATATTTGAGCTGATGTTGTGATAAAATCTGATTTTCGATTATGATAACAGTCTGCTTGAGAGTGAGTGAAGAGATGCCACCTGGCGTTCCACTGGCCATTTGAGACCAACAGTGACAAATCAATAAGAACAACAAGGATGCCAATTATGTCTAAATGGCTTAAAGGTTGAAATGGCAGTATTGATTTTGGGCAGCCCACTTAACACGGCTCTCAAAGCTTGTTTAGTTTTAAGTACAGCCTGTCATAACATGCACATCGGGTGTTTAATTGAAATAAAAGTGACAGGATTGCCAAACAGAAAGTCACTCTTATAATAATCCAATTGCAAATGTCAAAAATGCAATTTTTCTTGTTAAACAACCCTTATTGTAAATATTACAGCAACAATTCTAGCTGATATTGATACGCCAGCCTGATCTCATGGCAATACATACATATTTTTAGTTACCTCATTTTTTAATAAATTTATACGATTTTAGGTAAATATTTGTTTAGTTTAGTTATTTGATACTGTTTTACGTAATTAAAATCAAAACGCTGTAATCAATCATACAGATTTTTTAAATGTCCTAAATGCTCACCATCAAATCAATAATACTGTGAAATATTTTTACAATTAAGACAATGTTTTATTTGAATTAATTTAATAATGTAGTGCCTGTGATAGCAAAGCTAAATGATCAGAAGTACAGTATTACTCTAGATACAGTTGTGCTGCTTAATGTTCTTGTGGAAACTGACCTTTTTCATGATTTTTTTATAAACAAAAAGTTTAAAAGAACAGCATTTATTTGAAATAAAAAACACCTTTACTGACATTATTAAGTTTAATGTGTCCTTGTTGAATGAAAGTATTACTGAACCCAAACATTTGGTAGTGTGTACAATGGTTTGGTGAGCATTACAAAGATAGTTGTTTTTGAGCGGTTTCTTTCATGGCTTTTTTTTTTTGTTTAAATAGAAAAGAATCAAAGAAGGTTTTCTTTCCTGATTTGAGGAGCTTTTGTAAATCTATCGTCACTGAAATGATCAGTGGAAAGTCCGGGGAGGGACGTGGATGATAGAAAGGACTGTTCTTTCAGCCAGAGGTTTTGCTGAAACAATGCTGTCATCTCAGTACAGCAACACATGGCGGACATGTGGTGTCCATGTCAACACGGTCAGAATGAAAGAGAGAACGCAAACAAAAAAAGGAGATTCTGGCCTCTCTCGGATGGTGAATGGGCAGGGGTTTTCCATAAAAATGGTACTCTGCTCTCTTGGGTTTGACTGTCAGTTTTAAGCGTCAGCGACTTCCCCTTTGAGTTTCAGACGGCTATTGGTAGCTCAAAAATTGTTGGCTAACTTGAATAACAAGATAAATAGAAATGATCAGACAGTCTCGTGTGAAGCTGAATTTTTTGCTCTCAGCACGTCTTTTGTTTGAAAACACTTTGAATGCTTAATGTGTTTTTATGTACTAAATGCCATGTTGTAATTGGGTGTGGAGACTAGGTCTGAATGGCATATGACCTGTTTCTGTTAACCACACGGTATCACTTCCCTTTATTATTGGATTATTTTTTCTGATGAAACAACATGACATTCTTTGCCAATAGAAGAAATGCACAATCTGTCTTTTAAAAAAAGAATCCTTAAGCTATTTTGCCATTACCAAAAGATTAACTTTTGAAAAACTAGACCAATTTGTCAACGCAATACAATGATGTCATCCATCGCAACGTGATCGTGTTTTATCGTGCGTTCATGTGGAAAGAGTAATCAAACTCTCAACCTCACATTCGTCAGCCTTCAATATATCGCACTCCGCTCTTAATGTTTAATGCATATATTGATTTCTCTGCTCATTGCAGAAATTATATAATGAACTCTACTGTAGAGAATGCGGAGAGAGATGGGAGATAACACCTGCTCATTGAATTTCTGTCAAGTCGGTGAGAAATACATTTCTACTGAGACTTGTCTCACCGAGTCCCATCTGGGCCGATATCTTAATTATACAGAGAGAGATACAGAAACACTCAAGCTTTTTTCCGATGCTCCCTGATCTACTCCTGAGATCACCCTGGATCAATAGATCCATCATTGCTTTTTCAATACGAGACGTGGCCCGTTGCATTTCAGGAGAACTGACGTGAGACTATGCTGAAACAATGGACTGAACTAAGTGATTTAGACCGGCGATGACTTGCACTATTTAGCTGGAAGAGACTCCGTGTCTCCAAACACTGTCTATCGCAGTTCGCTGGAAGTCTCTTATATGTGCGGACACGCGCATGTTATGTTACATATGTTCTATGTTATCATTAGCCCCCACCTCAGTTCCTTTTCTATCAGCAGGAGAAGGGAGGAAAAGAGGAGGGAGAAAAGGCAATTTCCTGGGTAGGTTTAGAGTGTTTGCCCCGCTGCTTCTGTCCTCACTGATGCAGTAAAATACACACTGCTGTCCATTCAGTGCCTCAGCAGCCATACCTCAGCCTGTAAAGAGGATGTTCTAATTTCTTCCAACAGCATACCGGAGCACAAGCGTCCAAATTCATGTTTTACATAAGAGTCTGAGCTGCTGTTTACTGGCACTTACAGTCTGACAAAAACATCCTAAAACTTTGCAACTGCCGGTTTCGACAAACGTTCCTCTTATAAATGTTTAGAAAGAAGGGTAAAACCTTCCAACAAGACTGAATGTTAACCTTAGTTATCACAATAGTTACAAAGTCCCGGAATATTTTTTTTAACATTTATACTTCTTTGTTTTTGAGAGGTTTTTTTATGTTTACCAAGACTGCGTTAATTGCAGAAAAAAAGAGTAATTTTATGACATATTATTACAATTTAAAATGACTGTTTTCTATGTTAATTTCTGTATTTATTGTAAAATGTAATTTAATTCATGTGATTTTATGCAGCCATTACTTTATAGCCTTTAGTGTCCTTCATAAAAAAAAAATTCTGCTCAAAGAAAATTCAAATTCTTATTATTATTACACAGTTAAAAACAGCTTGTTCAGCTTAGTGCTCATTTTATTTGTTTGAAACTGTGTATGTTTTTTATGATTCTTTATGAATAAACAGGTCGAAAGAGTAGTATTTATTTAAAAAAGAGAAGATGTCTTTACAGTGACCTTTTTATGTATTTAATGCATCCTTGTTGAATAAAAGTAATGTTTTGAAAAAAAAATCTTACCGACTCCAAACTTTTGAACAGGGCTGTATATAACTAACATGAAATGAGAAATGTTTAAAAAAATACTTTAATTGACATAGTTTGTTATACAATGCTTATATGTTGTAATTTGCTAAAAGAAAGAGCAAGCAAAAGAGACCTGTGAAAAAGAAAGAAAGAAAATAAGAAAAAAAAAAGAAACGCCAAAGAAAAAGCAACAAAGATTGGAAAGAGAGACTAAGAAAGAGCAAAACAACCAAAAAAAGAGAAAGAGTTTGAAAAAAAAAAACAGTGAAGAGGTAGAGAAAAACATCTCTGTAAAGGCTGTGTTGAGCGCAGCTCTCAGTCAGTCCAAATCATGAATGGAGATTCCGTTTTCTCTTAATGTGCTGCCTCAGCCAGTCCCTCACAACCAGCCCATTCATAAAAAATGTGGGGCTTAAATGTGCGCGTGTGTCGGTGTGTGTGTACGCGTGTGGCTCGTTCCACTGCAAAAAGTTAGTGAAAGAGGAAAGCCTGGCCCCCTCTACGGGGTAGAATGACTGGTCTCTGTACATTTTTGGCACTCTTGAGGATGTTTTTGCAGACTTTGTTGCATAGCAGCTGTATTTTGGAAAGTTGAGAGCTGTAGAGCTGCATATTTTGTTTGAGGAGGGGCGAGGGGGTGAACACGACAGTGATATATCAGACACGTCGAGAGAACTAACGGAAGTGCAAACAGACTTGAGACTGTAAATTCCGAAATCCCTTCGCACATCTCTTGTGTTTTCATCTCTCCTGCTCTTTTTATTTTTCCTGTAGACTTCTCTTTTCTGGAGCTGGATTTATAGCCACAACTTCCTATATAATTACAACAAGGCACAAAACCAAACAATGGCTCTCACAACACAGCATTTGCAGGATTAACTCACATCTTGGAACACTCAGCATTGAGACAGAGAGAACGGGAGAGAAAAGGCAGCCTAAATTATCACATTTTAGTACAGTTGGAGGGGAAACAGGATGGGGGTGGGGTTAAAACCTCCATTCAGAAAAAGGAACCATGAGGGTGGAGTTAGTTCTGCTCTTGGGCATTTTCATGAATGGGAGAAAGAATCCTATTCTTTGAGTCCTATTACAAATGAGACTAAATCTCCTTGTGCTAATCAATACTGTAAAGAGATTTTTTAAAAAAAACAGAAGTATTTAATTTTTTACTGCTTAATAATAAACGTCCAGTTTTAATTTCTTACAATTTACGGGAAGTTTTGCGTTTGCTTTGGGATCTCTTGTTCTGGTTCATTACCTTCGGCTATTCATTTTCTACAGCACCGTCTAGTTTAAAGTCAAGAGGAGTTATTTTAAAGCAGGTTAATGATTCCCTGACTGGCCAAACTAGGCGTCTTCACTTTTCTATCCCAAGTTCTGAATGACAGTCTATGCAGTTCCATCGCTAATAATGACAAACAGGTCACAGTTACGCCAAACGGAGACTCTCAGTGTGGAAAAACGAGAGGGACGGGGATAGATTTGCCAGATGTGCAGGTGTTGCACAACAGCATGTCCAGCACCTCCCCCATTTCTTTAATCTGGCATTCCGCTCCGTCCCGGAGTCTTAGACTCACGGTCGTGCCCAGACGGGAAACAACTTGACTGGCAAAACAACTGAACACTTGACTCCATGTATCTTGTTTTCCCTCATGTGTTTACAGACAAAAGGCCAAGAGACAGTTATGAAACGTAACATGCTGGCATGATTCAGCCAAACATCTGACTCACCTGAATGTCACGACAATCTGAGTGAGTTTGTACCAGTAGAGAGGAGGCTGTGTTTGGATCTTAGATGGTGGCATAAACTGACCCACACCATAAGGACCACAAACATGGGAGAATATGTTTATGTTTATAGCCGCCTTGTCAACTCCAGGCTTTTTCTCAATGAGCGCCCTCAATTCGTGAGTTATTACTCCATTACATCTAAATGAAAGGGCGGGTGTTGCTGTCAGTCAAAGCTTTGCTCCACTTAACTAATGTGACAGGCCTGTCAGCCTGAACTCCCATCTACTCTGTGAGTATTAGGAAAGGCTGTCAATGGCAAAGAGCACTGGTGATTGGTTATGTCCTGATGGGGTTAAGTAGACATGACCCTTTCCTGCCCCAGAGTTCATCTCCACTTCCTCCCCCTCATTGTTGCACAACAGACAAGAACAATATGTTATGGGGAGCATCTGTCACTAGAGGTCAGATCTAGAATGGGGTACTATGGAGCTGTTTGCACACATAAGTTTACTACATTCCGTCTTTTAGCAAGCCACGGCCCGGTTCGTGTTACTGAAAAAAACAAGATCTATGACTCATTCCGTGAACTTTGCAACCCTTAAAAAAATTGTCACCATAACAGGCCCAACCCAATATGTTGTGAATGGCTGTAACAAAAGGTTCAAGGGGAACTGTTTACAGAGCGCATGCCACAAAGCCCGGCACGCCATTGACAGGAGACACAACAAAACGAGGAAAGCGGTTGAAAAGGCGCCCTTTGCGTTGCGCGGCGCAGGAATTTGCTTTCCCATTTACACCTCTGTCAGACACAAAAAGGAAATCTTTGTGCTCGACTGCTGAATGATCTTTTACCGGCTTCCTTAGCTGCTCAATTGAGTCTTTCAGGCACATGCAAATGGAGGGTGCTCTTTAGTATGAACATCCAAATACGTCAGTGTAAGTGTAGTAGGTCACGTATCATGCGTTTCTGTTACGCAGAGCCTGAGAACGGGACTGTTCGTCTGAAAACCTCCACGCCTCAGCCTCCAGCGGTTTGTCAATCAGTCAGTTTTTGGACAAATAATTGGCGGACAAACCTACTTCCTCTTCTTTATCTTTTTGTTTTTGTCATCTTTCTCACCCTCTCAGGTTTCATGTTCATTAATGTTTGTGCATAAATCACAAATCAAAAGGAATGATGTACTTACAGTTCTCTGAGTGGAAGTCAGGAACAAACTGCTCATCGCTGTCAGGAACTTGAGCTGCAGAGACCACCAAAATGTCAAAATAAGCATGTAATAAAATATGTACCAATATATTCATATATATGACGCATTTATAACAAATGATTCTTTTATGAAGTTCCTCTAACCAGGGAAGATATTATTAAAGTTTTATCACAAAGCAGTTTTCAGATTGTAGAAGTGCTGTTTGTGTTTGGGGTCCAATTGCAAAAAATTTAAATGAATTAAAAATAGAAAAAGAAAAAAAGAAAAAGTTATTATAATGAATGTATGTATAACTATAGTTTAGTATAATAAAGCAGATATTTCTGAATAAATTACATTCGATTACATTCGTCTGGAGTCCCTTAAATAGTAAATATAACCTGGTACTTTATTTATGTGGTCTCTCTCTGACCCCCAAAGCACCATGAGGGTTAAAATACATTTTATTGTAGTTTGGATTTATGTTTTCCCGTGTTTGCTTCTTTCTGCCCCTGCTGACTCAGAGATCAGACTCAAAATATGTTTTAACAACCAAGTCATTTTTCTTGAGCACACATTGTCTAAATGGACAGTGTGATTTGATGAAGGGATGGGCCGTCCATTAGCTTAGCCTGTGTCTACCTTCATCATCCCAGTGAAACATGAGTTACTGCCTCTGGACAGCCCGTGACCTTCACCTCCACTTTTCTATGTGCCAGCACTTTTCCACGGGCAGCAGATCAATATCACCACTGAGTGTGTGTGTGCAGATATCTTGATTACTGCTGAATTCCATCAGATGAACAGTAGCTGGGCTATTATTACTCTTGTATCAAAATTTGCTCTCTCCTTCTTTTTGTATTTGTAGTTTTGCATATCTTCCTCTTGTATATATGACTTTGTGTCAGCTTTACTCATACTAATATTACAGATTTATTTTTTATTCTTTATTTGTATTATTTATTTTAATTGATTATATAATCATTCTATTTTTTTTTTTCTCCAGTCATTTTTAAGTGCAGGTTCTAGCATGTTCAAGGGCATATTAGAGTTACCACAATTGGATGTAAATTGTTGATTTCACTACATAAATCCTGCGACCTAATTATAAACGCTAAAAATGTTGCATAGAAATTTTATTCAAAAACTAAGGGGGCACATCTGGCACCTACACACATCTGTATCGCATACAGGCCTTATTTAAACATAATAAGGGGTGATCAATGTCAGTCCACAAGAAGTGGTGTCCTCCCCCTACCCATCACCAACACTCTAGCTGGGTCCTGCTGATGGATTTACAGTCTTTCGAGCTGATGTAGCCAATTACCTCGCTTATCCACAGTAAGCATGTTTCAACAGAATAAGAAACGATTCAGTAGAGAGCAAATGCAGCGGCGTAGCATTAATACGAAATGTCTCTTTCTGCGCACACAGAAAAAAAAAAACTAGCGGACATTCTCAGACAATGTTGGTCAGCTCTGCTTGTTGAAGTGCTCTGGAATTCATCACTTGCTTTGAAGTCTTTGAACGCTGGCTTTTAAGGTCATGCAATAAGTGTTTGAGAAGAGAAAGGGACCAAGAGAATGAATAGAGAAAACAACTGAGGGAAAGTAGAAGAAGAGTGCAGTTTAATGAGCCTCAGACCAAGAAATTATAGCTTTGATCTTTTTTAATATCGAACTATTAGCGTGATTGTAAGACAAATTTTTTTGGCATTACGTACAGCGCTGGTATTTAAATGTGGAAAGGTTCTGTTGAGACCGTTCGTCTTTAAAGGTCATGCTGGGTGAAATCTACACAAACACCAGCAATAGATATGTCTTACATACCGATTGCATAATAATGTACAGTAACAATCGATAATGTCCCATAAAGGGTATTAATAATAATGTGTGGATTTGCTGACTTCGCTTTTTGTGGATTTGTAAATTTGCAGACTGGTTCAATAATGGAATATGATCCCAAGGACTGCCACTCAATACAGTTGGACAAAAAGCCTTGATAAGTCATTGTTATAATGCTGATAAATTAACTAAGAATAAATGTAACCACATTGACTTGTCCTTGAACAAAGACATCCATATGGATCACAGCAACTTTGAATTTCCTGTCATGGGTAAATAGTTTTTTTCTCTACTAATTATCATTTTCTGGACTAAGTAAGACTAAGTTCTCAGATTTATTCCACGCCAACATCTCAAAGCTTCATAAAATATTTCCCCTTAAAGCCTGGATTTGATACATATGCTATGTAAACTGTATCTGTATTAAAAATAATAATGAATTCGACCTAAAAGCTTTTGATGATTTTATGACTCAGAAGAAGGCACAAGCAAAAGAAACTTGGGTTCTTCCCCTTTATCCACTGTTCTTTTTTATTACTGGCATGCAGTAAGTCTTAGTCATGTGGGTTCGTATATAACAGTGACACTGTAACATACTTCTTTTTTCTTGGACATATTCTCTCTCTCTCTTTTTGTCAGTAGTCCATAAACACAGAAACCAGAACATTGGGAGAATTAAATCCATCTCTTTAACATTAATCTGGCACTTCCTGTGTGACGGAAACCGTACTGATGCCCTTTTGAGCATGCTCAAAGAAATTACATTAATTTCATAGATGCTGCTCTTATCCTGTTGCTATACTGTAATTATATTAGAGTCATTTAAGTTTTTTTTTGTTTCTGCCCCGAGGAGGATTAGTAAGGCTGTTTTCATGAGTCAAAGCTGAAGCCAATTTTTGGCCCACCAGATCAAGCAATAAATCATTCAGACGTGTTTCAACTTTTTTGAAAAAGAGCACATGCGATTTTTAGACAGATAAAAAAAATATATAAGTTAAAGTGTGTCCCTCAAGCTTTTTAGAGCTGATGGAAGCCAACGCGATCTCTCTAAGTCTACATGCATACATACATAGTCCCACCAGACCGTGTGTTTGTGAATGTCTGTGGGAGTCTGTGTGTGTGTGTGTGTCTGAGTTTGTTTCAAGTCAGTGAGCTTCCAGGAACATCTTGTCAAGGGCTTTGAAATGCAAGTCAGCACAAGACCAAAGTTTGTCTGTGCAAGCATGGAGACATGTTTCCTTTTTCTTTGAGGGAACCTGAATGACTTTTTTTTTTTAGTTCGGCAGATCCTGGGAGGAGCCAGAAGGTCTGTCTTAAAATGTAAAGAATACTCACATGACTGGACAAGCTTTTCTATTAACAACTCTTGGCCCCCTTCTATGTTATATCCTAGCCTTTTAAGTGCAAAATCCCCGCAGCGGTGTCTGTTTTAACAATATGGTGAATTACTCATCATAACTACCTAATTATAAGCCATTGCCTCCGAAAAGAAGAAAGAAAAGTTCACGGACAGGAAAAATGAGGCTGCTTTTAAAGAGCAAGTGTGTGTGTGAGCAATAAAGTTACTTCTTGCTTTATTTCTTCTCTGAAAACACTAAAATCGCTGTTCAAACTTCAAGTGTCTGCACTACTCCACCTGTGTACTTGCCGTGGAATCAGGGATGGCTCTCTATTGTTTCTGTTTTATGGTCATTGCTTTCCCTGTGTCCTCACTGATGTGTGAAGTTCACAGTTTAACGCTGCATAATAATAGCTTGTAGTTCTGCTCTGATTATGACGCAATTCATTGAATAATTGTAAGTAATGTTATAAATATTATTGTGTTGCTTCCTTTAATTTATTCATCGAATTTAAGACTCCTAGGTGCTATCTGAAGATAATGCATGTCGTACTTGCCATATGTCATCTTAACTGCATGCAGTTACAACCAGGCTTTAGGTTTTAATTTCTGATAAAACATAAAATAAAATTATGCATTTTGTATAATATAAGCTATAAGTGGACAAAATCGCTGCTTATTGTTTCATTTATAAAAAGAGCATTTATGTCATATAGCTTTTTTAGCTTAAAATATACATATGGGTTTGCAATGGGACAGATGTATAATTCATTCAAAACAGTGGGGTTCCAGCCACCCGGTCTCATTGAGAGCAGCCTTTGTGTTCTCCACACTCTGACATGTACACAGTAAATTGTTTCTGGCAGGGTTCATTTCAACTATTTGCCTCCTGACTGTCAAGCTTTGATGCTGTTTGTTTGCTTTGCCTGGGTGTACAGGCTTTAAGAGCCTTTGTCAGGACTTTCCGAATAAAATGTAACCAGCAGCGTTGTGCAATCAAGGCGTTTTTGTACAAAAGCGGCACATATACGTTGACACAATCATTGCCCCGACGTACAGCGAAAAATAACCTTAAATGCAGGCCTTAAATACTGTATTGGGCTATCACACCTATTCAATTTCTCAAATGAAAACATGAATTATTTCTAGCAGCTGTGTTGCCTTATTAAGCAAATGAGCCACCTCGGTCTGAATCTTTCTATTGTTTTGTTTTGTAAATCTCCCCAAGCAATGTGAACTTGCTATAGCATGTCCTCCTGTGACATTTCCTTGCTCACTGCCACTAGAGGGACATATTTATTGCAATATAGACACACAATGCATGCTTAGAAAAGGCGCATACCTTCGGTGAGCCATGTCTCCTGAAGTTGGCTTAAATCCTGAAAGAGATCTGAAAAGAAACATAAATCATTATCACACCGATCGATTATTCCGCGCAAGCTTCAAATATTTATTTCCTTTTTTGTTCATCTGTTCACCAGAAAAATTGTTCTGACATAGACTACAGTCAGATCTTGGTAAAATAGCTCGCAAAATGAGCCTCTTCCGAGATACCGGACTGAAAATAGACACTATCTACAAAATATATGAAATTTTTTTAAAACTTGCTTGCTACTTTACCTTCAGATTCCTGAGGGGGTAATTCGGTGTCCATGTATTTCCTTTTTGTCGCCATCAACAGTCTATTTAGGGGCCCATTTCCTTGCGACCTCTACAAAAAAGAAACTACATTATGTAACTAAAAAAAACATACTCAAACAATTAGAGCGCATCTTCAGAACAACAAGGATATATATTTATGTTAAAAACCCGCTATTAACAACCTAAACCATTTTAAAAGAAACATTTAAAAGATCATTGTTACAATGCACCATGACAAGGTACAAAAATGCAGGATACTGTCAAGACTAAGTACTTTTTTTTTTTTTGCCATAGGCTGTAGTGTGCGATCATGCCTATTCCACATTAAAACTGAATTCACTGCATTGCTTCCTACAGCAGCAAATACTAAAAATCCAAGCATCCCGAAAAGGGAAGTTTTGATTTCCTTTTAAGTAAGAATTGAGAATTGAGATTTGAGAATAGCGTTTGCTGTAAGGATTAAACTTTACCTTTTGAGCGCAACGTCCAACACATGGAGCATATTACGAATAACGAATATTTAGTAGACCGGTTGCGACAGTTTTACTCGGGTTTCTGCCCAAACCGAGAAGAGTTTTCGGCGCGGCGGCGCTTGCTTAAAACAAATCACATGCAACGACGACAGAGAAACGGCACGACATCCCCGCATGAAGCGCAACGAAGCTTTGAAGTGAATAAAGCCATACTCACGTTAGCTAAAGTATAAGGCACTTGCTGGTCCAGATATCCATCCATCTTATAATCCATGCCTTAACCGTTTGTGGTCATTTAGGCTGTGTTTTAATGAGATCCACGCAGACTGAGAGGGGAAGGAAGACGGACGGAGGCAGCAGCAGTAGTTTGTGAATGGAGCGCGAGAAGGCTGCATACGTAATGAGCTCCATTCACAAAAAAAACCACCAGCGTGCGTATAAACACACACTCCTCTCCCCGCTAAATCACAGTCTGGACAGCTCGAGACCTGTCCTTTGCTTCATTTGAGGCAAGGCGCTATTGTCTAAAGAGTTTACAATGGATTTTGTGGGGTGAAAACATTTTAAACGTATATCTGACAACAAACTTGTGTATAGCCTATGCCACGTCCGCTATCGGATAATGCTTGTGTAGTGAGTTGTGTTCTTCATCACTGGCCTGAAGTGATCGAAATTCAAACTCTATTGCTTTATGTTAGGTTCCAGTGCTGATATGCAATGTAAAAAGGTATTTGTTTAAATTAATTCAGCTTATCATAATCATTTGTGTATTCTAACTAGTTTCACTGCAGGATCGGTGAAGATTGTAATATTTATATTTCAGACACAATGTAACTCTTTATTATTAGTATTATTATTATTATTATTATAACTGTTATTATTCTTTTCTGCTATATCTAAAATTAGTGCGCATGTAGTGTGTTTAAATATTATGTTTGGCATATACAGCAGATGTGTAGCCATGTGAAAAAAATGGCTTTTCTTAAATCAAACTGCTGACTTTAACTTGCTTTTTCTTGCTGTCGGATGTTCGCTTTGTCGGAGGGATTTTGATTGGTGGGTTTTCTCTTTCAAGAGCTCAAATTTCTTCTCTTTGTCCTTCCTTATGAATGAAACCTCTCTGCGCATTCCGACCAATCAAATTTCAGGTTTATCGACCGAAGGCGGAGCTTGCGTCCTTTCAGCCAATCGCGGCTTGAGAGTCCCAAGGGCTTTCCCTAGTACGTTTCCAGTTGTTTTTCATTCACAAAAAAAGGGGAAAGTCGAGGAAGGAAAAATGCCATTCATAAAAACTTGCCCCAGCGGGAATGTTTTTATGGTTGTTTTGAGCGTTTGCTCTATTAACAACAGATACAGCTTGCGAAAACATCACGTGGTAGCTGCTGGGCTCGGAACAGGAGTGGATGGTTGCAATCTCAGAAGTGTATAAATGAGTGTACACTGGCAGCGAAATGCACAAACAGCGACACATATGTTCCATTGCGAACCAGAATAACCTGTGCAAAACGTTGTCTTGTGCATTAAACTGCGGGTAAACAGCGTGTTACTTACAGTACTCTATTAAAGTTTGGCCATTTCGTGCGCTGGGCGCGGACATTTTGGAACAGCAGCACGGTGTTAAACACTATCAAAAGATAGGCTAGGTCGCAAACTGTACAAACAGGGTATAAGCCGTCACTTTAATCAAATAAACTACTCGAACGAGGGTTAAACAACTTACTGGTAAATACTCTGTGTGCGCTTTAGGTATGTAGTTCAGGACTGGGTTTAATTTCAGAAAACAAAAATACAGGTTTTTCCTCAATAAACTGGCAAAAATGTGGTTTACAATCGGTGTACCACTTTGCCTTTGTCTTTTTCTTGCTGTGTGTAAGGCAGCTCTCTGAACCTGAACTGCTGGTCACAGAACCTAGACTGTGTGTGTGTGTGTGTGTGTGTGTGTGTGTGTGTGTGTGTGTGTGTGTGTGTGTGTTTTCAGTTAGTGCCAGTCATCCATGTGATGTGAGAGATGAATGAGAAATATAAGGAGCCAAGGACGGTTGTTCCCCTGCACACACACAAAAACACTCCACCCCATCGAAGAACAAGCCTTTCATTCTTTCTCAGCTCCTTGTCAGGCCAGTGTTTACTCATATATGTATGCATTTGATTAAAAAGAGATTTCCCGAAGGTAACTCGTAACTTAAGTCAAGTTGTCAAAACACAGCTATGGAAGGATATTCTTCAAACTAAATATATAGCATGCACACGAATGGCCTTGTTGAGATATTCATTTTGCTCTCGTGGGGGCTGAAAATATGTTTTATTTTAGAATATATTTTATTTAGTATAACAAGTTTTGATGTATTATTATTTCATTTTGGTTAAATACATGAAATACAAAGACGAGTAAATAATTAAAAACAATTACAATGACATGCAATAACAGGAAGCTTACACTCTACTGTACTTTGACCCCCTACAGGGTTTTCCATTATCTCCCTTGCCAGGGCTAAGCCATGTGTTCAAACCCTGAAACGTATGCTCACATTTTTTCCTGCCAAATATTTATTTTTTTCACTTTGCCACTCTCTCATATTTTACAATTGATAAAATATAGGCTATATAAAATTGTGTGTGTACATATTTAAGCATGCATGTTAGACTGTATGAGACAAGATTCTTCTTAGACAGTAATACGTCTATTGGTGTCCAGTGGGGCTTGTAGCATTTAGAGTAAACAGGAAGTTAAGTGTGTGCATAGGCAGGCGCTTGGTAAGGTGCTGACCCTGGGATGTTGACAGTGCACCGAGGGTGCGAGGAAGGGCAGCTCGCCGGGCTGGGCCATGTCAACTGGAAGAAGATTCCCAGTGCAAACAGCCCCGTGTGAAACTCGGGAACAGAGGTGGGGGACAAACTTTTTCTTCGATCCTCTACTAAATAGTACAACTAAAAATAATCCCTACAGACGTGCTGGCAGCTGACTTATCTGACATCCTTTTTATGCCACGTTGCCAAATTTGGAGCCGGGCTGCTTTGTATCCTGTACAGCAGAAACCAAGGCGCCTGTGTGCGCGTCCTCTGATTTCCTTCAAGCCGTTTTAAGTGGATTTTAAACCCTGGATGTCTGTATTTCTATTTGGGATTGCACACATCGCGGTGGATGCTTGAAACCGTTATTAAAGCTGTAAAAGCTGTGTTCACCTTGACCACATTTGGGTTTGTAGACATCGCAGATGCTTGAAACATTTGTTTATTGTGGCTGTAAAAAATTTGCAGCACATCGTCCATTAAAATAGCAGATATGAATGCTAGCATAGAGGAGAAAAAAAACGGATCATGCTGTCTGCTGCTCTGCGGTCTGTTGTTAATCATAATGTGGTGTGATGGCAGACGCTGTGCCAGATTTACACTCTTTGGCACCGGGTCATTGTGTCACACTGTCTTTGCCTGCTGCTCTGCACCAGCTCACATTAAACGATTTCTTTCTAGCCACAGTGGAATTCTCAACACTGTGGGTACTAACAAAATGAGACACAGACGAGGATTTGTATTTGTGAAAGAAAAAAGAAACAGGAAAAGCTGGCTTTAAAAAAGTAGCAACATTTTAAGTTGTACACACAGAATTGAATTCGTAGTTTAAAAAAAAGCTTTAATACACAAACCGTAAAGACCTAGCTGAAAAAAATAATATAATTTTTACGTAAATACTAAACATGGTAGCACATGATATGAAATCACCAAATATAAAATAAAAAAGGTAAGTGCAACTATTTAGCCCAGTTAAGCCATGATCAGGCCATAGTTCAATTAGGACATTTAAGTAATTTTTATAAACATTATTGGTGTATATATTTTAAGATAAAACAAAGACACTGACATATTTCAAGATCAGTCAGTGCAAGTTTCTTTCAGGTGAAATAGCTCAGATTTACATTTTAGTCTATGACTAGGCTTAAGCCTTGTCTGTGAACCAGGGGTTTATGTCATAATTCATAAATTTTGAATTTATCTCACAATTTAGATTGTTTTTTGCAATTTTGAGAAAAATTACAGGAATTGCAGCATAAGAATTGCGTGATTAAAATTCTGATTTAACAGGGTTTACATGTTGCAGTTTTGAGCGTATGCCTCACAGCTTAGACGTTTTTTTTTCCAAGAATTGCCAGTAAAAATGAAATTGTGAGATATAAACGTACAATTGCAAGAAAAATGCTATTTTTATCATTCTGTGGCAGAAGCCAGCTTATATATACAACACTAAATAGTGCAACAAACTAATTTAACAGCATGTGTTGCAACAAAGACCCTACTATACATAACTTATAAGAAAAAAATCCTTATTCAAATATCATCAAATGAGAATGTTATTTTTCAGTCCACATTAAGATTACTTTTCACTTACTAAACTGCATATTGTAAATGTTAGTTATAACATATAGTTAGTTTTTTGAAAAACGATTGTTTACTATAGTACATTTAGAGCAACAATTTTTCTTGCAATGCCTCTGTTTGTCCTTGCTTCTGAACGTTCAAGTATCGCTGTGCCCTTCTACAGCAGAATCGCTGTGTGGATGTATTTTTAAGTGTGCCTCTGTCTACGTTTTTGAAGGTCTGATGGACATTTATGTGCGCTTAGATACCGGTCCTCGCCTTTTATTCATTCCTGCTCAGTGTTTGGCCGTTGCCAGGATGCCTGCCTATGTCAGACTAGGCAGGAAATGCCTCCGCTGGCATCTGAGCAGGCATACGCGGCTCTATCCAAGCATGGCCCAAGCACCTGCAGCCTCAGTCTCCTGCCTCAGACAGAGGCCTGCTTGTTTGTCAACAGGCCCCGTTCCTGTTAAAGTCAGGGTCTCTCCGTAAGCTCGGTGCCATAGAGGATCAATCAGACTGGCACAATAGGCCTGTCCTCCAGCGAGATCTTTCTGATGCCCACACAGCTGCACCAGCCCAGCTGAATGTATACATCAGACACAATGACCTTTCCCTCTTATTCCCTCTGACAGCTTTTCTCTGGCTGCCAGCAGCACATCAGGAGTCCGTGGAGAAGACCGTTTTTTTGTGTGTGTGTGTTCTAAATCTGGTGGGATTGGGGCAGCGTGAAGACACAGAGGAGTGTTGTTAGCGTCTCTGACAATGTGGCTTTTGTTTACATGCTCAATTGTTGGTTCAGCCAACTAGCTGACATTTCCATTTATATCCTATTTTCCAGGCCATTTCCATGCTAATTTAAGGACAAAACAAAATCACATGTACATCAGCAATAGTGATCCACTTGTGTCTGGGCCACAGAAGAAGCCGTGGGGTAGGAGTGACATCAAAATCCTAAAAACTGCCATGCTGAAGCAACATATAGTTTCGGTGTTACAATTTATAATATAATCTTTCATATTATCAGTATGTCTGTTATTTAGTCAAAGTCTCAAGGCAGTGGATCACAACCTTTCTCTTAAGCGCGTGAACCGTTTGAACAGCGATATTCAAAGAACTCATGACTTTTACTGTTGCACCCTTAAAAAGAAAAGCTTTTTATTGACATCTATGAAGAGCGTTTAACATCTGTGGAAACTTTTGTTTTTTATTGTGGAAAAAGGTTATTTAGAATGCTGAAAAAAAGTGTTTTTTTAAAGAACTGTTCACTGAAAGGTTCTTTGTGGAAAATGGTCTTTCGAAACCTCTTTTAAATATTGCGTGCAATTTACTGGACGAGGATGCACAATTTCTATTAAATAAAATATCTATGCGAAAGACATGAAAGAAATTGAAGCATGTGGAAATATTTAAAAATCACGACTTTCCCAGATCTAGAAATATGACTTTTAAAATTTGTTTCTTTCATATATTTTTTAGGTTTTCCAGAAAGTAGGATCCCTGTTTCTTCCAAATGACGACGGGGGTGATTTCAAATTGCTTTTTTTTTTTGGCTTATTTTAAAGTTTGCTGAGGTCCCATGGTTGAGAAGCACTGCTTTTCAGCAGCTCTGTACCATATTGATAATGACTCCATGAAGTGTGCTTATTTAGCTCAAATAGTGCAAAAGAACACATTTTGCCTAGTTCATCTAATGCTAATAGCAAGCGCAAACAAACAGGTTACCGGCTCTTTTAACTGTTAATTAGTATGATGACTTCTCACATTCTGCCTTTAGTCACAATTCACAAAGATAAGACTTGATATGGGTATAAAAGAATAAATGAGCTGAGCTTTACATGTGGTCTGTGAATGAGATGATGTTAAGTGGGCTGCTGGAGTTTTGGCTCTGTTTGTAATCACTGAATAGCAATTTTCCTCCATATTCTTTTTTTCCACCTTGAGTTTTCTAAAGGGATTACTGTAAAGTCAGTTCAATTTTGAGTTGTAATTAGTCTGCCTTCGTACAAACAGAGCAATATAAACAATGTCTCCAGATTTTCCTCTAAATGAACACAAGCCCATTTGGGAGTGCAAACAAAAAGGTTCAAGTGTTTAGTTTAGGCTTATCCGGTTTTGTGTTGCCTGATAACATTCAGCTTGACCACAGATGTATAACTTGACACCACCTTACAGCTGAGAAAATACGCGTTTCGGTGGGTTTCATTCAGTTTATAATTTATATCTCATAGCATTTATGTTCCTGAATAAAAAACACTGCTTTGCTGTTGAAGAGTCCTGAAAACACTTGTGTATAGACTCCTAATCCAATGTGTACTTGTTTTAAGGAGATGGTATTAATTTTCTCCAAACTCTTGTCAATCACGACGAAGGACGCGGATGTGAGGAATGGTGTGAACATTTTACTATGTTAAACGCAGGCTTGCCTTGAGCTCTGGTCATGAAAGGCAGCTGGGATCTGCATGTCTGGCATGTGGGATTTGTGCTTCAGTACGGTGGCATTTGTTTATGGGAAGCATTCAGGGCTAAAAATGCCTCCATATTTCTTGCAGTCCTCTAATGAAATGTGTCCACATGGAGAGGTGGCTCACTCACTGCAGAAACAGGTGAAAGAGTGATACATTTTAGAATTTAATCAGTGAACTTATGCAACTACACTGGATAAAATGCTTGGTTAAATAAAACAAAGCCCAACTACTGGGTTGTTTTGATACAGTTTTATTTAACTCAACTAAAGTTTAAAAATGGCTGGCTTAAAATAAAAAAAAAATTATTATAATTGGAGGCATCAGCAATAATCAAAAGGTGATTAAAAAAATGCAATTACATATATATTTAATTAAATGAACTATGGCTTAATCCTGGTTTAGGCAAAACCCTGTCTATGAAACCGGGCCTTTATTAAAACTACCCAAAAAGATCAGGTTAAACATTTAATCAAACTGCTGTTTAACCCAGCTCTTGGTTGTTTTTAACCCAGCATTTTTACTGCTCATTTTATCAAGAATTTGATCGCTTCTATTTATAATTCATAATAAGCCTCTAAATCAAGATGAGATAAACAGGATAAAAAGCCTCCGGGGAAAGGCTCTTTTGATTTGATTTTGCCAAATGTTTAATCGGTTAAAAGTATAAACTTTAGTATAGTGTTTAGTAAAATGTAAAAAGTTTAGTATAGTGGCAGTAGTAGTCTATTATTGTTGTTGTTGTTGTTGTTGTTTGTGGTGCTGCTGTTGTATTTGTTATTACTATAATTACTTCTTAATATGTATTAGTAGCATTATTAGTAATCTCAGCGTAAAAAACGACACAATTATAGTATTAATAATTCATTAATAACTAAATTAAACAAAATACTTTCCTAAAAACATTAGCCCTCCTTTAGAATTTTTAAAATGATACTTATTTATACTACTACTACTACTACTACTACTAATTGTTATTGTTATGCTAAACATATAATTATAATATCAATAAATCGTTGTGGTCATCTGCATTTTCTTTTAACATTTTCTTATTAACATTTCAGTATAATAAAGGATGGCTTTTTTTCCCTTTAAGTTAGACCTGTATTCCTGTTAAGAAATAGCAACCGTCTATTGCTTCGCTTAGGCCTATGCTAAATGAATAAACACGGCCCTCTGTGCCAGGAGTTCAGCAGGTAGCCTGTGACTGATCTCAGACTGCTGTCTAATGTCAGTAAACGAAGTCAGTGGTATTTGAAGGCATGAGCTCATTTTTCCATTCATGCAGCACAGAGGGCCAGTGTAAAAGACACCTCCACTCAGAGTGAGTGAGAGAAGCTCATCTACTTCAATTTAGATCATTAGATGAGTGCACACCATCATGTTTTCTCACCTTCCCGAAACCTCACTCTACAGATATCACCGCTGGCACAGAAAGATGCACGCACTAACATACACCCATTTTTTAATTCATATACAATTTGATCCACTTTCCCTGTGTAATTTCAATGTAATCCGATTGTAATTGAGAATAGTGATGTATACAACATCAAAACTGTCTCCATCACCCTCCCTTTAACTCCACCTTATCCATCAAGCCATGACATCAGCCCTTGTCTCGGTTACACATCCTCCCCAGTGTCCTGATGGCTGAGATAGCGCAGGAAAGTCACTGATTAGCTGGGAATCTCATTACATGGCGTAAAAAGCAGCGACTAGTTCTCTCTGTGTGCATTTTCCAAGAATGGTATCAGAAACCTTCTTGCGACCATTGTAGAGAGAGAAACCGAATTCATCTTGGGTTAAATGAGGAACAAAGTGTATGCCGTCCAACTGTGATCTCTCTGATGTTCAGAAGGTGATGATTCTGTTGAGTTATAGCAGTGAACATATGATGTCTGCTGTATTTAGCCACTGAATATCAAACACAGCACCTGCTCATGTACATTCACCTGTCTTATCTGAGGAGCAAATGAACTGGAACACTGGATATAATCGATCTATCTGTTTATCTATCTATATATCTAATTCTTATTTAAACTAGTTTAGAACTAAAATTTAAATAAAATTTAAAACCCTTGTGCTCAAGCAGGTTTTAGAGAACTATATATATATATATATATATATATATATATATATATATATATATATATATATATATATATATATATATAAGAAAATTAAATGGCTTTAAACATGTTGCAAAACATCACCAATTATTATATTTATGCTGCAATTATTGTTCATCATAACAAGAGAACATATAACGCTAAACAATAAAACATTAATGACATCAAATTCACAAACTACCCCAAATTATATAACATTTTTATCATGACATTTGTAATCTGTAACCTTGTCACAGAAATTCAAATCCTCAAACTAATACAAATTAAAACTCATATAAAATAAATAACATTAATAGTTAATAAATGCATTTAAACCAATCCATTATCTTTTATTGTTTCGTTTATTTTATTATTTAGTTTTCATTTCCCTTTTTTTTTTTTTTTTTTTTTTTTTTTTTTTTTTTTTTTTTTAACTTGATAAGATTTCCTTTACCAGCCTTCTTTTTCCTTCATCATGATTTACTTTCTCGGCCTCACGCCTCTCAGTAATATTAAAAACAATGAAATGAAAAACACGTTAATCATACAGGAAATGTATCATTTGGAATAATTAATAGATCTAGACAAAAATGAAAGGAGTGTTATGCCATTGACCCTCCAGCCAAAGATGTTTGTAGTGTGAATGGGTGGGTCTGCCCGGCTGTGTGTATATTTAGCTATTCTATTACACTTGCTATTGCATAATCACCGGAGATTCAAAACAAGTCACGTCGCTGCTTGTTATTTAAGCCCTTTGGAGAACCTGTTTGTGTAGAGCATCACAGTCCGTGGGAGAATATCTGTGGTAGGATTCATTTCACCTTCAAGTATAGCTACTGTAACTGCTGGCCCTGTTTCTTGGGACGCTCAGATATCACATTCAGTTCAATCTGCACAAACAGCCTTGCGAAATCTTTTGGTCTCATGTGATTTAATGTGTGCGTTTTTTAATATTACAGTGTCGTGGGACAAAATACCAAGGTTAATCTCAGCTTTGTTACCCCTGCATGCTCTGAACAGAATAGCTGGGCACATCGTCTTTCATTGAGGCTATCACGTCTCATTCAGCCCAGGGCAATCTGGGAGTTGGGAGCATCTCCTGTTACCCATAACTGAGCATCCTACCACTGCCATGGTGAAAGTCAATACAGCCTCTGTAATGCACAAAGGTGGCAAAATAGTCATTGTGTCATTGAGCAAACATTGGACAGTTACGTACCCTTCGCCGACATCAATCCATGCCTGAGCGTTCTCACTTCTACAATTATATTTCATTGGGTGTCAGTAGGAACAGATGGGGTCATTCAGCAAAAGTGCTCGATAAGGTTTATGGCTCTATCGCTCAGCAACAGAATCCAATGAAATAAATCCAGAGGTCTGTCTGTTGGAGGTAAACACGAGCTCAGCTCTGTGGGTTTTCGGTAAAGCACCTGACTTCCGTTATATACAGTTGAGCTGTGTGTATTTATAAAACAGAGAGAAACACGTCGGCTTCTGTGCGTTTGGGCGGGGGGTGTTAAAGCTTACTTTATACATCCTTTATGGTTCCCCTCATTAGACTAGTTCATCTTAAAGCGAGTCTTTTAACTGCATTATATCGACGTGTTGTTTTTGCTAGAAAAGCAATACTATACCTATTAGACTGCATCAGTTTGCACCGAGATCATTGTAATCTCATACCCTTAATGTGAGTGCACTGACCTTTGGGCTTCTACCCGCCATAGTTGTGGTAACAGGCGCCACCCTGTGGTCTCTGTGAGGACGTTCTGTCCTGGAATAACTTTTTTAATTAGTTTAGTTTTTAGTTAGCTTTATTTATTTATTTGTTTTGCGCGCCAGTGGGTTTACTTATATTATTAAGCTGTTAGGCATCGGAAATGGCTTCTATGTTTATCTTACTACTGCATGAAAAGCAATGATTTAACCCATACGAAAAAAACTAAACAAAAAAAACAACAAAAAAAACGTGGTTGCTATAGTTAAACCATGGTAACCACAAATTAACCGATTTAAAAAAATTAAAAAAATACTTTGGTACACTAACCATGTGGTATTTGTTGTAAAATGTGGTAATACATATGGTAATCAATACGACAAAACAACATGAAAACCATGGTTCATTTTCGTAAGGGAAGGTTTGCTTGCATTATCGCATTAATGGAATAATAATCATGATAATAATAATAATAAAAATATTTGCTGAAACAGTACTCACTTTCAAATATGCATCATTTAGTTTCTTTATCACAACAGATTTGTAGAAATGTAGCATGCATCACCCAGAGAAAATAGCCCCAGGTAGTTCTAAACATGTAAGTTGATGGAGGTGAGAGGACAGCAAGGAACTATTTCACTACAGAAAGCGTTATTATGGATAATGGACTGCTGTTTTGGTTTCATACTTGTTAATTATTATTAGGTTTTTATGAGTTCATTCTGACGGCAGAGGATAAATTGGTAAGCATGTGACGTGCTATATTTCTCCAAGATGTAAATAAGTGTTTTCTGATTAGAGCAAGATGTGTTTTGATTTGATTTAGATTGTCTGAGGGCGATTACATTTTCAATAATTCTTGATTGAACAATTTTTTTTAAGGATCAGTCATTTTAAATATCTATTGCATGTAAATATAGTCTAGGCTATTTACCGAATAATGCTTTTGTTGCTGTTTTTTTATTTAAGTCATCTTTAGTACTTTTTGCTGGTATATGCATACATTCTCCAGTAGATGGCAGGACAACATGAGTTGGCAGTACATCTCACGAAAATAATATTCTTATTTCGGAATTTAAATAGTTATATATAAATAGGTAAATGCAGCTAGTATATCAAACGGTCAGAAATACGGTCTGGTCAAACTCACTTTAAACTTTATTAATGATAAGTTCTATTTAGTCGGTGTAAGAGCAGTCACATAGGCCTACTGTAATTCATCGCCGCGTAACCTTTATGTGCTTCTGTTTTCCATCTGAAATTATGTCATTTTCTGGGAGATGATGTCATTAAGCTCCTGGCTTTTGTGCGTTATTGTGTTATTGCTAAGTCTAACAGGTTAGAAATTGATATTGAGGATATAAAAACTGATTTGATTAAAGAATGGAAACAATAATTGACGACTTGGATATTTTGATAAAATATCTGAAAGAAAAAGTTACGATAAAATAAACTGTAGGCTTAATTGTTTATCCAGTATGTAGGGAAAGAAACACATATGGAACTCCTTCTCGTATTTCAGACATTCACATTCAATTATTTAGCATACGCTTTTATCCAAAGTGACTTACGAATGAAGGCAGTAGAAGTAATCGAAACCCACAAAAGAACAATAATAAGCAAGTGCCGTGAATTACGTAACCTAGTTATCACGTATCCATTATTTTTGCTCTAACATTAATGTCGAAAGCACATTTGTATGTTTGATGAGAAGAAAGCGTGCGAGAGATACGATATCTGCTCTAACCTCTTTACATCATACAGCTCAACTCATTTTTACCTGTGATTGGGAGCAATCCACGGAAAACCAGTGATGTTTTGGTCTCTCCAGAACTTTCAAAACCAATTAGACCTTAACCTCTGAATGTGCGCAGAGACATACATCCACGTATACCTTTACTGCATTATAATCCTGCATAAACATTAAAACCGATCTTACCTAAACGGGGAAATTCAATATCTTTAACACATTCACCAGGTTGTAAACATTTAAACCCATCTGTCGGGCCCGTAGATCAGTCATCAGACTTTGAAAACATTTCATTTCTGTGCTCTGCTTCTCCCAGCATGCACCTACACTTATCATCTCCTCCTCTTGCTTTCATTTTCTCCCTCTCCATCTCTTTCACTCGCCCTCTGTTCTTTCCCCCTTGTCTCAGCACTTCTCCCCCCCCAATCCTTGGTGAAATATGGACAGGAAGATGAGTGAAAGCCAGCCTGGAGTGAACCACATGGGCCGAGCGAGAAGCCCGCAAGGTCGGCAGGTAATAATGGCAGCCTTTTTTGGAACGGATCAGGATTTCAGCAGCATTTTATTTTCTGTTGATGAGGAGAAGAGAAGACAGGAGAACATCTGGAAGTGTAGAATAACACCCGTTTGGCTGGGCGTCTGCAATGGATGACAGATTCTGTATTTTTTCCTCCGCCTGTTTGCTGATGCGTCTGTGGAACATTCCTGTATTCAAATAAGACTTCTGAAATGAGTTTGTTCTGTAAAAGCCATTTCGCGATCGCTTCCAAACATGAAGAAGAAGTGGGTCCGATCAAACAAATGCTTGAAATAAACAAAACAAGTGAAATGCGTGGAGCTGAACTTCTTCTGAAAGTCTTTCCCACTGAATATTTCTGAAGAAGAGATTTATTATTCTGTCGGCGCTTGTGTTTTTCTGTCTTGTTTGTTGTCACAGGTGCAGATGTGGTCTGTTAGCTTTTGTTTACTTCAGATTCGAGTGTTTGCTTTGCCATCAGTGTGGACATTGAGTGTATTAACTTTTCATTTTAACAGGACAAGATATTTCAACTTAAATTAATTATATATCTATAAAAGAAATTAAGCAGTTTGGTGACAATTAATGAAATGCTCAATAAATGTAACATAAATGATAACGACGCTCTCTTGCCTTTTTGAGTATAAGTAAAATATTAGGTATTGTATTACTTAGCATTTTAATATTCATAACAGTGCTATATTTTAAGCAATATTACAAAACATTTTTTGTATGAACATAATATTTAAATTGGGGTATGTTTTAAAGTTATATTGTTATGCTTTTAAATATGCTTATGTACGTATTTATTATACTTTTATTTATATATGCACTTTTCAGTTTTTTTGGTTTTTTTTTTAACGGTTATATAGTTTGACGCAACAATTAATGCTATAAACACCTGTTGCAAAATACAGATTCAAAGATTTACAGTAGCCTGTGTACAAAACACCCATAAATATATGTAATGTACAATAGTATGACATATTTATATTTATATGTACACTAGCAAGATTTTAATACTTTTAGCATTAATTGCATTGAATTAATCAAAAGATACAGTTTTACTGTATTTATTGTATTTTTGATCAAATGTATTAGCTTTGGAAGATACATTTAAAAAATCATACCTAGCCCAAACCTTTGAACATATATTAAATATATAATAAATTCCAAATTGTATGTATTATATATTAAATTTGTATACAATTAATTATAATTATTTTTCTTGTCAGTGAAATATCTCAAATAGCTCATTAGACATATTTTCAGGGCTCGCAAAGCTGTCCCGAACAACTCTACGGCAAGTGTTCAGACGTTCCCCCCCGTGGTGAGGACAGACCCCCACTCTAACATGGAGCGTCAGCACCCCCACTGGGTCCTGGCTGTTTATCTCTTCCGAAGCGCCCGTGATTAATGAGGCCCTGAACACATCCTCTTTCCCCTGAACCAGCTGAATAAACAGGCCACGTTATTCCAGCCCAGCCTTGCCTGGGAGCTCAGCTACAGGTTGCCAAAATCCCCTGGTCGCCCCACACAACTCCCCGAGACCCCCTGGCTCTCTCCTGGGATGGTCCTGTCATGCACAGGAGACAGCAGAGGGCGATGAGGGGTAGAACAGGAGGAGACTGCAGAAACTTTGTCGGAACTGAAAATACATGTATGCGCTGCATTTTTATAATGGGAAAATTCACCCAGAAATGTACATTTTGCCAATATTTAGTTACCATAATGTCCAAACCATGACTTCTATTCTGCTGAACACACAAAAGTATATATATATATATATATATATATATATATATATATATATATATGCAGGTATTATAAGATATGTTTCATATCTTCCTCTTAGCCAGTTTATTTTCAGCTGATTTTCACATTTATGAATGATTCAGAAGACATCATTTTATATCTAACCCTCATTCCAGGGTTATAATTATGACTAATGCAAACGTGGCCCAAATGTTTTCTGCTACATATCTGCATTTCTCTATTTAGCATGGATTGTGTGCAGGATTATTATATTTTACAGAAACAAAATTTGAAAGAGGAAACAAGAAAAATTATGGAGACTGCTATTACAAAATTAATATGTAATGATGTAATTTTAAAAGGCAATATCCCCTAATTTTTTATCAGATTATGTAACCCAAATTACATGTAATGTGTGTGTGAGTATATATATATATATATATATATATATATATATATATATATATATATATATATATATGTATGTATGTATGTACAGTAGTCAATATTTGTGTATCAAAACTTTTAATTAAAGTTGTCCTAAAACCTATAGTCAAAAATTGTCTTAGGACAATTGAATTTCTTATGAATATTATGTATACAATTGTATATATATTGTGTATATGTATATAATTTAGATAATTTGAAAGCTGTCTTTATTTTGTGAAAAAGAGCGCGTAATGGAATTTTTGGGTTGTTTTTGTAGTCAGCATCATCAAATTAGGTAATGTAAGACATTTTTTAAGATGTAGGGCAGTGCAATGACAAAACTTTTTTGGTGAACTTTCCTTTTTAAAATGAGCCGTTTCCTTTTTCTGGTGCTTTTTTTTAGCAACTTGGTAATCCGCCATGACCGAACGCCGATGTTTGACCGCTCTAGTCCGTACCCCTTTCATTTGGCACTGAGCGGGAAGACTGATTACTGCATTTCTGCGTCTCGACATACTGGTGAAGCAGATCGATATCAGAGAACAAAACCACTGCCTTGATCCAACCACAGACGGCATTCCAGCTGGACCCGAGACTTCGTTTTTCACCCTGTTCTTTTTTATTAGTATGGCCTATGTTTAGAAAGACATTTTTTTAATACACTTTCTCATTTTTTTTTTTTCTTTTTCCTTCGAATGGTCTATTTTCATTAGAATTATCCGGATGACACAGAGAATCACGTCCACTTGCTCACTAGTTGTTGACTACATGAGGGTTTGGTTTATTTGTTTAGGGAGTGCTGGGGTGCTAGAAGTTTGTTTCCTATACGCTGCTTCAGTGTCAAATGTTGTACTCTGCACTTGGCAGGGGGCCTTCCGCAGTGACGGTACGAGCTTTACGGAGGCCGTTCCCTCTCTGTGTTTCACCGGGGTTTTTATGTGTTTTTTTGCTGCCTTCGTATTTAAGCCATTTGTCCATAAGCATTTCCTCCTCTGTCTGTTTATGTTTCTGCTCGCGGTGTCTGTACTCACACCTCCCAAACTGGAGCTGATCATCGAGTTTGACTGATGACCGGACCTTTACAAGCCTCTCTCGCCCAAATGTGTTGAGGGCCGATCGCAAAACCATTACACATGGCCAATTGCGCTCACTGTTAAGAGCAGTCTGGACTCAAAACTAACAAAAGCTTGACCCACAAAGGTGTTCTTTTTATAATGAACAAATGTTGAGCTGGGCAGCAGCACTTTAACACTTGTGTTCAAGTTTTTCGCTCTGCATTGTGCATAGCAATGATCCCTGTGCAGGGAGTACTTGGATAGACATTGATTTTGAAACGATTACTTTATAATTATAATTCTTTTCAATATATGTGGCTATATGCGTGTGTATTAGTGCTCAAAACTATTATTTTTTTAGATTGGTTCTTTTTTAAATGATTAGTTTATAAGCAAAACTTTATAAAGGTAAAATATAGTAATGCTATTCTAGATTTGTATATAATGTAAGATATAATTTGTTAAGTATTTACTAGCTATATTTCTTCTACTGCTTGTTAAGCCTATTCTTCAGCCTCAGAATTGATTGGTTTTAGGTTTTTTAACAGCGGATTACCGTAATAATCACTTTCCCCACATTATTTCTTTTGAAAAACGGTTTGTTACCATGCTTGTACATAAATGGTCTTGCGACAGTAATTTTGTAAAATATTATTACGTTTTAACATAGCTTTATTTCTATTTTAATGTATTTAAAAATGCTAACATTTACAGTCGTTACTCAAGCCTTCAGAGACACATGATCTATCAGAATTCATTCTTATATAATGATTTGGTGCTGAAGAAACATTTCTAATTATTATTAATGTAGAAAACAGTTATGCTGCTTAATATTTTTGTTGAAACACTTGGTATCACTTTACAGTACAGTACACTAATAAGCGCTAATTCATGTTTAATTAATAAACATGAATAAATAATTAATAAATAATTAATGACCATCACTGTTTATAAAAGTGCTTCAGTGGTTAATAATTAGCAAAAATATATGGCTTTTATAAACAGTGATGGTCACTAATTAATTATTAGCCAATGGTTTGGGAATATATTATTATATTGTGACTTTACTTTTTGAGGCACATCATTATTAACTCATCATTTAAGATCTGTAGTTATTTACACATGAATTTGCACAAATAATAATAATAATAATAATAATAATAATAATAATAATAATAATATTAATGCATATTATTTTAACCTGGAAGTTGAAATACAAGGCTTTGACTGACCGTGGACACATTATTAGTTGTTAATGTGGCACTTATTAATGAATAGCTTAGATGATTATGAACTATATATTAATTCAATATTATCTGTGCATTAGTTAAGCATGCATTATGCTTATTAGTGCACATGTATTGTAAGTGATATAAAAAAATCATCAGGATTTTTTTATATATTTATAATATAATATAATATTTTAATAAATAAAAAGTAAAAAAAAAACAGCATTTATTTGAAATAAAAATCCTTGTAAAATCTTTACTGTTTATTTTGATCATGTGTCATTTTTAGTGTAAAAAGTATACATTTATTTATGCATATAACAAAAAATATTTCATAAGAATGTATAACAATGATCTCTCTTATGGTCCCAATGTAAAAAAAATTCATATTAATGATAATGCTTAATGATTTTCAGTACAAAATCAGTTAAAAACTACATATATTTCTAGTTTGGAATTGATGACAATGTACTTATATCTATAATGCTGGGACTGGAGTTCATTCTCTTCTCCAATCTACATTATGCTAGCCCGTTTGAATCCAAACATTAAATAAGAGACTGTGAACGAGGGAGAAATGTTCCAGAATTCAGTGGTCCTGGTTGGATAGCATTGCTTGAGCGAGGCTGGATAGGAGACTACATCCTGGGCCTGTGTGGCTAGACAGAGGGGGAATGTGTGGAGGTGTGAGCTGAGCGATAGGGAGCAGGGGTGATTACTGTTGACAGGGACCGCAGACATCATCTCAGTGATACAAGCTTCCCTTTCCTCATAACCAGCTCCTCTTTGACTCAATACCCAGGGGAACTGAGAGTCGACTGAGAAACATCTGGAGCTTGGTGATGCGCACGTTGCAAGAAGTGAGATTTTATGTTAAAAATATTCAATGTCTAGGGACAATTGTTGACGTGAAATGGAAGCAATATGATATAACCATCAAATCATATAATTTGCGGGGTAAAGTGCATTATCCATATATCAAATGTGGACTTACATTGGCAAAACTACTGTTTTAGCCCACAAACTCAAGTTAGCACATAGTAACCATGTTTGAGGTCATGTATGGAAACATAACTGTGGTCGAAGTCAAAAAGAAAGAACCACTATAGATGTTGTTTTGAAGCTTGTATGCATTTTTGATTATATTAAATAAACTGAGTAACGTGATATGGATTCGTTTTGCATCCCATGATGGAACTTGAGTTTAAAGGAAAAAAAAAGCCACATTCTCTTAAAACAATAGAGGAATAGGTTAAAGTATCGTGTGTTTTTGGAACTGAGTGTTTGTATTGTATTCATTGAGAGCCTGTGAGTATGTGAGATTTAGCACTGCATCTGAACTGTCCAGCATTGTGTGTGTGTGTGTGTGTGTGTGTGTGTTTGTGAGGGGTGGAGGTCTATAGGCCGTGGCCTGCATGTCGCCGGTAGGTATTCTCCTGAGGCACGGCACTCATACGTGGAAAAGCGCTTGACGCTCTTCCTCGCTAGAAGCGGAGCAGAGCAGTGGCCGAAGTGGAGCCAACCCAGAAGAACACAAACAGAGGTGCTGCGTGAGCCACAAATCCCTGCTTCCTCTGAAACTTCCAGCCTGCTTTTTTCCTGTCCAAATTCCATAGCCATTAAACTTTTCCTGGCAGCCGTTCAGAAAACAACAGAGCAAACCTCACCCAGAACCCCCTCCTTCCCTTTAGCTCTGCACCAGCACTTGGGATATCGGAGATCGGCAGTCCAGCTCCTTAAATAAAAGTCTGACTACATAGTTGTTTTTACCGTGTATCAGATTTCCTCCAAAGTGTCTATCGCTCTTCAAAAGGGACAAAATGAGGTGTTGCTGAGAGTGTGGCTGCGTTTCCTTCTGTTTGGTCTCCACTGTGTCTGACTGTGTCTGAAAAGTGTGCAGAAATTGTCTAAAATGTGGCTGGATTTTATGTAATAGACACTATATATTGCTGTGTACTATATACATTTTTAAGATGGTGATACGTACTTCCAAATATTAAGATATAAATTAAGAAATATTCCGCAAATTATGTATCAAATAGACTTGCTGACTATATGATTGAAAAATCGTACGACTCCAAATTTTTAACAGTAATATAATATAATATAATATATATATACACATATATATATATATACATATATATATATATATATATATATATATATAGATATATATATATACAAATAAATAGATAGACACAGATAGATAGATAGACAGATAGATAGATAGATAGATAGATAGATAGATAGATAGATAGATAGATAGATAGATAGATAGATAGATAGATAGACTTCACTTAAGCTATACACTCTGTAAGTTTTAATCAATGACTCAGACTCTTGCTTTCTTAGTTCCTGTCTCTTACCTTGCTTCTTCTTTTACCTCTCCAGAACAATCCCATGAGAACACCAGGGCCCGGCCAGCTGCTGTGAGTTGTAAAAGGCAGAGAGAAAATGATTGAGAGGAGAGAGCAGTCTGCATGGGTCAAGGGTCAGATCTTCACTGCTAAATGAGAACAATCTGGAGTTGCTTGTAAACTGTGAGTCAAACTGAAATATACAGATTAAAAGTGGGGTAAAACCACTTCAGAACCGAGATTACAAGAAAATACAGAGACAGTGATTTGGTAGATAGAAAGTAGGTTAGTAGGAAAGTAGGTTATCCACAACCTGTGGATAAACCCAGAATGCAATGGGCCAGACTCATAAAGCTAGGATGAGATGAGAGTGGTGTTCGACTGAGATGTACTAAGTTACGCTAAAAAACTGATCGCCTAGCAGGAGCTGGTTAGACCGCTGCTTAGACTTCCTCTTCAGACTCGGACAAATTTTATAGTAATCACTGCGAGGGTAGATTTCCTGTCTTTCGTTCATATGGTCAGGGGGAAATGAAAGCAGGTGACTGGGGAGCACAGTCCTGATGGTGTGGTGCATGGAGACAAGTGGAAAAGGGGCTGTAGACAGCGTGCTGGATCTTGTTCCCCTTTATTCAGCTAATTTACAGCAGTGTTAAAGAAATCAAAGGCTGGGTTTGTAGTGTATCAAAAGGCTGCGGCAGGATTATGTCCAGCTGTCATGTGTCTTTACTGCTTACTGATCTGACAAAATTTGAAAGGGAACAAATATATGTACATATACTGTAATTTATAATATCATATATATATATATATATATATATATATATATATATATATATATATATATATATATATATATATATATATATATATATATGATATTATTTCTGACCTTATACTGTCACTAATGTAAGTGGAAGACTGACACAGAAGAGAAGAAACTGTTGAACAAAAGATTTTGTTGTTGTTTTTTTGCTCACAAAAAGTATTCTTGTAGCTTCATAACATAGTGTTTGAACCACTGATTTCACATGGACTATTTTAACATTGTCCTTACTACCTTTCTGAGTCCTGAATGTAGTTCCATTGCTGTCGGGGTCAGAAAGCTCCTGGATTGCATCTATAATATCTTAATTTGCATTTAGAAGATAAACAAAGGTCTTATAGGTTTTGAGTAATTACAGACAGAATGTTCATTCTTGGGTGACCCATCCCTTAAAGGGCCAGCTCACACCAAGAATGATAGCTATACAAATAACTAGCGTCCACACCAGTGAATAATAATATTCGGTGTCATTCTCATGTCATCTGCAGCTTTAAATTCTCAAACTTTTTAAAGTTGACCAAACACTGATTGGCTGGTTTTATCACTCAGCAGATTCCGGTGATATTGTTTCTGGTTATTGCTATAGTTTTGATTTGGACTTCCCTGTACTTTTTAATTAAGGTTATTTGTTTGTATTATGAACCGCATATGTCAATGGAAAGTCCCAATTTGGATGAGGTAAACGTATATGTATGCGTTCGTCCTTCCCGCAGCATGCAGCATGTTCTCAGCGCCCCAGTGGGTTTGATTCGCTTTCCTCCGACGCACAATCCTCAGTGCGACTCATTCAATCCTTGAACTCTGCTCTGACCTCTGCCTGTTGTTTTCCCAAAAGTTCTCAAAGTTCTCAGATATCTCATTTCATACCAGAGGAGGCGCTGACCAGAGAACGAGGGTCTCTGACTGATGCCAGTGAAAGCAGCCGACATAGTGCGCTCGTGGGACAGGACCAAACACTAATTAGATTTGTTCAGACGAGTTCCGAATGTTTTTCTCGACGAGGAGAAATCTGAGGACAGTCCCAGCACTGTTGTCTTAAGCGAAACCGAGATGCTGTTTGTTGATCTTTTTACAACTTAAAGGCTAATTGTGCTGTCAGGCTTCTGTTGTTATTATCACTAATGAGAATCCATGTTGACATTTGCTGTGTGACCTCACAGCTATTATGTCACATTTAAGAAATATCACTGCTGTTGCAACGAATGTTATCAAGGTTTTATTGATTTTATGCAGCAGTTCTATAAACAAAATGTTAGTATCGAGTAACTTGTGTTTCAAATTTGGCAAACTAGATTTATAATTGGGTTTTTTTCTCCACCAATAATGTTGTCGCCTAGCAATGTAAAGTGGATGCTCTATAATGACGCCATTCCAGTCTACTCCATTCAAGGTTTTTCCTGCTCTGAGTTAATCTGGAGTGAGAGAAAGTATCAATTCCCTGAATTTAAAAAAAAAATCTAACAGCAGGTGTCCACTGGCAAAGAATAAGCATTTATTAATTTATAGGATTGACAGAGGTTTGAGGAAAGTGCACAAAGTTTAGAAATGCTCAATTTTCTGCAAATGTCTTCTGCAAAAAAATAAATAAATAAAATAATAATCAAATAAAAAATGCCAGTGATGCAGATGGTGACTTTTTTTTACTACTTATGAGACATATGAAAGAAAGTAGAATAAACTTGTAATCTGAGCTATCAGTATATTTGTTTGTTTGTCCAAGTGATTCTATATCTGCCACGTGTAAATATCATTACTTGTATAATAAAAAAAATCTAAAATAATAAAGGCTGGATAAAAGCTTCTTCACAGCGATGCCACAGAAGAATTGTTTTTGCTTCCAAAAACCTTTCACCACATAGCAGCTTCTTTGAAACAGAAATGTTTTTCAGATGTGTATTTTAGAAAGTGTACTGTTTAATCTTGTGTGTCCATATCTCATCCTTGATATTATTATCACATCTCTCCCACTTTCCTTTCAATTCTGTAAACCATTGGCTTTTTCTCTCCTTATCCTATTGTTCTGGGAACATTACCTTCAGCCTTTTCTTAACAAAGCTCTCAATTAAGCTCTCAGTTAAGTTAATATAATTGTTTTTTAAATTGCTTTTTAATCTGCAATTTTATTTCCTTGGATGTCAATCTGTGCCTATACCCATAAAAAAATATCACTGTAATGCCCATCATCTGAATTCTGTATTATGCTTGCATTATTTCCATTAATATTTGTTTGATTTATAGTAGTGGTCATCATTCCAGTCTTTTACATTACTTATTATCATTAATATTTACAACAGCTGTGGTGATTAAAATATTTGAGAAAACAATGACACGTTTTTCCCATGATTCCTAAAATATAAAGCAAAGGAAGAGTATTTAATGAAATATGAAAGCAAAAAATTATGTTGCAAAAAAAATTCTATCACTTTTATTTTACTTTATCCTTGCTAAATAAACATAATATTTTTTTTTAATTAGTAGTGTATATATACATATGATGCAAATGTTGTTTCAACATTAATGATAAAGTCTGATTGTCAGCCAAACTAAAAATCTAATGGAACAAAATGAAAACAAAAACACATGAAAAGCTCTTAGTCTAATCCTCATTAAAAAGGTTAATTCTTTAATAAAAGAACTGGATTGCGGTTATGGGCAGCTTGTTGGCACGGTCAGTAACTGGTAGGCAGCAGGCCAAGAAGGTTGCCCCCACAGGGACAGTTCCAGCCGCTCGTGTCTGAGACTTGAGCTGTGTTTGTCTGCTCCATGCAGCTCAATATCCAACAGACGTGAGCGAGACACACAGGCCTGGCATTACCACCGCTCACACGCTAATCCTGCCCAGACCAAACAGCTTACCCTGGCCAGGGGGGAACACGCTCGTGAAAGCAGGTGTTAATTAGAGCCAGCTCAGTGCGGCGGTGCTGCTGGTGTATGCGTGTCTGGGATTTAGCTGGTGAAGAATGGGTGGGCTCATGTTCTGTGACATCACACCCATACTGTCCCAGTGAGGGAGTGCAAACTGACAGGACTTTCATTGTTTGGTGGGAACGGGATCCATGTGTTAGAAATCCTCCTCCCACGTGCCGCAGACACAGACTCGGACTGAAACCCAACTCTGGGCCCAGGAGCACCATGCTGATGAAAGACAGTGTTAAGGCTCCAGAAATCCCAGCCTGTCACGCCACAGCTCAGCCATCGCCACCCCCAGCCCCCCGCCCATGGCCTTATGGGAGATGGAGTCTGAGTGTGGGGGTGGTTAGAAGAGGGGAAAATAGGGGAGTGTGTTGAGCTGATGAAGTATGTAATTCACATTCTTTAATACTTCAAAAAGGCTAAAACCTCAGCCAACTCTTGAAAGCAAAAGAGGAAAGCTTTTAGAACAAGACAGCAAGTAACAGTATAGTCTTCATGCAGTACAAAACCTATAATTAAAATATGTATATCAATGCACCTGCAAAGTCAATTCTAGTATTCTGTTTTAGTAAATTTAATAAATAATAAAGTTTTAGTACAGTGTTTCTCAACTGTCCCAATTCAGCTGCGGTCAGACAAGATGTTGATAGGCTTAAAGTCAGTGTCATTATTCTATTGTTATTTCGTAGCTCATGAAACAAATTAGTAAATAGTCTCTCAGAAAATGAGCTATACTGTTGTGGTGTGCACTCTTCAATAGCACAATGTGGCAGCGCTCACTTTCCACATCTGAAGAGATTAGGAGAAATTTAGGACTACATGACTCGCTGACCAATGGAACCTCTGCAGTGAATGGGTGCCATCAGAATTATAGTTAACGCAATAATCCACAAGACTCAAGTATTTCAATTAGGCTTTTACTTCGGAACGGCCTACAATGTAAAAAGAAGTTTTAGGAATGGTACTTACATCATCTTTCCAGCAGGGCTTAATTGGACCATATTAACAGGCCAAACCTTGACTTCTTGGTCTGAATTGCATGCGCTTAAAGCTCCTGTGGCTTTATTTTTAAATGGAGCTCTTGCATGAAGCTTACTTCCCCTACCCGAAGTGTTCCCATGAGCTGAGTGATGTTGAGTGAGCCGACCCTGAACGAGGTCCTCCAGTGCCCATTTACACAGACACACATGCTCACATCAGACTCTATACAATCAAGCAGTTCCAGCATTGAAAGGTTTATCCAGTTCCATAAAACAACTGATCTTCAGGAAATGTTGAAGTTTTTGAAATTTTGAATTCCAGTAGAATTAACTGACTGATGAGTTCTCTATCTATCTATCTATCTATCTATCTATCTATCTATCTATCTATCTATCTATCTATCTATCTATCTATCTATCTATCTATCTATCTATCTATCTATCTATCTATCTATCCAGAATGTGCAGCTATAAATATCTTGAATATTCATTCATCATTAAAGTCATAAACAGAGATTTAAATATATTTGTAGACTTTTATATAGATTCCAGTAATAATACAAAAATATAATACGTAATAATATATAATATAATACAAATATTTGACACTGAATAAGTAAATATAATAAAATAACAATTAAAAATATTTCCTAAAATTGTCTTTAAAATGATATATATTATATATATTATATTATATATAATATATTTATATACATTTTTATAAATATGTGTACATTTTTAATAAATATTTGTAAATTTAAAAGGACCAGATGTAAAATAAAATAGCAGTCATTTTAAGGAGGAATCCGGGGAATGTTGAAACATATGTATACCATGACTCTTAATCTATCAGCCTCTCAAAATATGTACCAGTTGATCCCTCGTCTTTTATTGCAGACGATAAAAAATGAGGGTAATAACTTTTATTGATCATATGCCTGTGCTATAGTAAGAGGGTCTATTGTTCTGTGTAGCAGATCCTGATGGTTGCGGTTCACTGAGTCGGGGATCACCTTCAGCTGCCAGGATCAATAGTACTGGGTATTAAACTGCTATGGCAGATACCGGATCAGATGAAACTATCAGACAAGACTTCTTTTGTTTGGTAACGGCTGTCTGGCGACTGATACACCTCTGAGAGAGAGACAGGAGGAGGTAGACTGAAAAAGCTCAGCTGATGGATAGCTACTGTGGTGCTTCACTATGTGCTGCCATGATTTAAACAAATCATTTAAATGAAAGAATAAATAAATAAATGTACAAATATTTGTATTATTTCCAACATAGCTGTTTGTATGTATGGAAACAAAACTTGACATTTTTTTTATATAATTTTATTGCCCGAACTTGCTTAGACCTAGATAGACGGCACTCCGAATTTTTTTGCTTTTAACATAACGGTTTCCTGATTTAACATTTTCTGCATATGGGTCAAGCAGTGATTTTCATGTTCCATTTTAGATTATTCATGGGGCGCTGTGGCCAGTTCTTGTCCTGTTCCTTTCCTACTGTGAGGTAAAAGGTCAGTCCAAACAACAAAAGAGATTATTTTTAGTAGATTCAAATAAAATGTCCTCTCTACTTTGGGTTATAAGAGCTGTCAAAGGAACATGGCAGGAAGTCCTGCATAATTTAAAACTGCACTGCATGTCTCTGGCCCATCTTGAATGATTGTGCAATGAAACTGTGAGATTTACTTCTCCTGAGGGGATCACTAATCATTGCAGGGACTTTTGGGGGGCGCGGATCTTCGCTGACCACATCCTCTAAATAGAAGCAGTTTCAAAAGATTCTCACACACACATACGCACATGTACACACACCTGAACAGGCGATACACGTGCATTTTTCTTCTACTTTTTCCTCTCTAGTGGAAGTACTGTCTTGGGAGGATGTGCGGAAGCTATCACACATTTCCTCTGTTTCTTCCTCCCCTCCTTCCCAGCAGTTTCTTCCCGAGACAAGGGAGCAAATATCAGACGGTTCTGTAAAGACAGACACTAGAGTAAATTTGCAGGTTCTCTTAGGACGATAGTGTAGAGATGGTTGTCAGAGAAAAACTGCAGACTAGTTTTATGATGTTACTTCATGGCTCAGTGGTTTGATCCTCTGAGCCTCTGTACTGCTATGTAATAAAAGCTCATAATATTAAAGATTGATTCCAGTAATACTGGTTGTACAGCAAACTGGCTGATTGATCGATCGATTGATTCATTCATTCTTTCATTCGTGCTTTTATTCATTGATTCAACCAGACATTCTTTTAGTCATAAATGTTTTAGCAAATAAACTACCCAATCTCATGAATATGTATATAAATAATATGCCAAATTAAAACAAAAACTTAAATAGACGTTTTTACATGTACATTCTACACAATGCATCAGGGTTGTGGGGTAATATGTATTCAAAAACTGTGTATCGCATATATGGCAACAAATTTAGTATCCTATGCACATGAAAACTGCCTATTATATGCATGCTAAAAAAGGGCATGTCAAATAAAAAGTAAATTTTTGTGCATCAATACCACGTGTTTAAATATCTAAAAAAATGTTTTTTTTTATTCTAAACAACATTGGAAAAACTATTTGAAACTGAAATAAATAATAATAAGTAATTTAGAAATACAAAAAGATCAATACAAAAAAGAATATAATGCAAGTGGATAAAAATATAATTATACTTACTATGGTAAAATGTATTGATTTATTTGATGGATCAATTAAAATGTATTTTTTGCATCAAAAAATTATAAGGATTTAGGCTGATATCATCCAGCATTATACACTGCCCTCCAACTTTTGCAATAAACAAACATATGAGTGAATAAATAAATAAGATTTTTGAATTACATAATAAAGGTGATTAAAATAAAAGCACCTATTAAAAAAATTATTAATGTTATGAAAGGCATTTTTATTGTGTTGTCTAATTATATATATGATAGCACAAATGAACAAATTAGTAACTAAAAAAAGAAAAGGAATAAGCAAAATATTAAAAATAAAAGTAATTCTATTGCCATCATTTATTAATTTCAGGATTAATTTTATAGTGGACAAAACATATTGATTATAGTAGTGACTTTTATTCTGTAAACCAGGCTTAAATAATATTGTGTTTTTTCACCTACCTAAGTAAAAAAGTATGTTTAATGTTATTTGTTTTGGTTTGAGTGTCTTGTTCATGCTGAAAAAAGTCTTGCTCTGAAAATTAGTTGAATGCTGCTCCCGATAAAAAAAAATGTATTTATCAAAAATGTAGTTTGGCAAGGCTTTTGGTTGCATAGCTAAGCTGTGTGAAGGGTCATGAAGCTTTGATGTCAAAGTGAAATGTTGCCTCTGTAAACAATAACACCATACAGATGGACCACAGCACTGAAGCAAGGCCTGTGAGCCACGCTTTAATTCTGCAGCCGGCTCGTAGTTCTGACCTGCACACCTCCGGCTATCCATCACACCCACACCCACCCAAACACATCAAACATCACCAGCCTCTTTATGTGTTTCCACCATATTTATTCTGAGTTATCTATCTGAGTTACATGAAATACAGTTGCATTGCAGGTTGAATCGCTTGTTGCATAGCCAAACTAATATATTGTTTGTCTCGTTATTTTGCTGGCCACAATAAGGTCAAACTGAAAAAGCTTACAGTCAAGAGCCACTGTGAAATGTCTCTTACTGAAATGTACATTCGTCATCAAAAGCTCAGCCACAGAATGATGAAACTGCCCTACTTTGTCTTCTGGTTTCTTTAGTTAACTGTCAGTCAGTCTGAGCTGTGAGCGTTCATCCTGTTCGGTAGACCAGACTTCTCTACCATCTGTCTTTCTTTCTCTCGTTTCCTCTCTCCGTTTTACCCCATGAGAATCCTCGTCCAAATGAAGTCACCGGGCAAATGAGTGCTAGTACTCAAGATCACGTTACTTAACATGCTATTTTTTGGGGGCCAAAATTAAACAAACCAGTACGGTTCTGTTTAAATAGCTTGTATGCGAATGTGTCTTTAAGAATAAATCCCCTACTGTGTTTATTTTAGTAAAAGTCGCAGGTGTAAATGGACCAATGTAGTGTGCTTTTATTAGGGGCTCTAATATCATAATTAAGTTTATATGCATGGCTTATTTTCACAGTCATTACTAAAAAAGCAATAATAGTGCATGTAATGGTGGAAAGCAAGCCGAGGCAGCACAAGGTCAGGGTCTTAACCCTATCATGGGTGTGTTTGGAACTATTCCTGTGCCGGTCCACCTCACAGGCCATTCACCTCTCCTGTCTTTGTTTGGCCGGCCGGCCAGCCAGAGTATAGGCCCACCATTGTGAGGCCCTGGACCCTGGATGCTTTACCACTGTTTTCTTTGGGAAGCAGGAAATTGGATGACTGGCTACCTGCTACAACAACATCCTGTACTTGAGAAGTCATCTTTTCACTCCTACCCACCTATTATTCTCCACAGCACTACACCAGCGGTCACTCTCCAGACTTCTGGTGCGAATCGCCCCCACATGGGCCAGTCTAAGTTCTGGTTGAAATCGATTTTCGGGCCGATCCAGATGCTTCCTTCAAAACTTTGGGGCCAAGAGCAGAGCTGATCCCATTGCACTTTCACCAGAGCTTTGAGAGCTTTCTGGAAGATTATTACTATGCTTAAAGGCATAGTTCACCCCAAAAATCCTTTATTCAATCTCTTTCATGTCATTCCAAATCTTTTTTTCTTTGTTCTGTGTGCAGAACTACTTTTGTCCATACAATAAAGTAATTCATTTTATAAGTGAAACAGTTGAAAAATTCTTCAAAATATCATCTTTTGTCTTTTGAAAATAAAAAGTCATGGAACAACATGATAATGTAAAAACAATGACAGAAAGTTAATTTTTGGGTGGGAACTTTCTCCTTTATTGATAATAAAACAATTCCTGGATCTATTTTTAACATGTAATCTATGTATTTATGTCACACAAACCAGTACAATATATCTAAATCTAATAGAAATTGATTGTTGTTGATATTTATGTTATGAAATGTATGTAATGCTGCCTCCACACCAGCGGGTGTCAGTATAAAATTGAGGCCGAAAGAAAATTACACAATAATTTTTTTCTGTTTTCAAATATTTATTTTTTTCTCATTTTTATTCAACATCCGTGTGTTATTCACTTCATAGAAAAAGACAGGTACAAAAAAAGAGAAAAAAGTTCAACAAGGGAAACGATTTATTCTAAGAGCAACCTGACAACACAATTTAGGGAAAAATAAAAACTTGATATCGATGCATTGGTGTTTTGGAGTGATCCTGAGACCGTCTAGTCTTTCTGTGGAGCTTCACAGGTGTTTCTGATCAGGGTTCAGGCACCATCACCACAGTGTGAAGGACCTACATCATGCCGTCACGGCTGGAGGTCAAAGCTATTAAACCGGGGCATGAACAGTTAATATAAATTGTTTTTACACGTGAGTAATTGGGTTTTTATAGGCCTCTGATTTCACTCGATCTGTTTATGAATGAAAGTGAAACATGTGGACTGAAAGTGGATGGTGCTTCCAAGCGTTGAAGCTCTGTTGATAATTAGTCATCTGAGCGAAAAGAGCAACAGGAAGCACAGACGCTTTTGTCCATGAAGCAGTGTAATGGGATACGTGGAAGGACTAGTGAAAAATTAGATACCGTGTGTATGGCCGGGGTGACTGTAAATATGAGCAAATGTCTAGATCGGAGCTTTACTCGGAGCTGGGCGATGCAGCGGAGTCCATCTCGTCTGCTTCGAGGTCATGAGGAGATGCGGGCTGTCCTCCTTTCACTCTCTTCCACTTCATCCTTCTGTTTTGAAACCACACTTTCACCTGTGAATAAAAAACGAAGATGCATTAAAACTGTCTGGAAATGATTTTAAGAATAAACGCATACTCTCTTGAGTGATTCAAAATAATACTGCAGCCAGCAAATCAAGAGATTTGTGGCATTATTTTTGACGGCTAAGCTCTGAGGAACGCAAGTCTGTGACCCCTGTGCATCCCTCTCTCCCTGTGGAAACACAGGAACATGGACCATCTGTTCCCACACTATTTTTACATGCTCCTTCTTGACTGAATCTGTCTGCCACTCATTTTGAAAGCAAAGGGTGGCAGACGGCCAAGATATGTAGGATGCATCGGAAAAAGTGGAGAAAGAGTTGCAAAGGGATTCAGGAGAAGCCCAGAGTTGTACTGGGATCTGGCATATGCTTGGGACTCAGGCCTGGGAAAACCATCAAGGACCAAGCTAAGTGTGGTCTGAGCCTAAGAAAAAAAAAGAGCCTAGTCCGAAATCATTGAAGGTCGAAGTCAGGGATTGATGGGATGGCAGCTCTGCTTCGGTATTGTCAATCATATTTCACACAGACTCACTTAGACATGACAGATGAGTGTTTTCTTCACTGTTTTCTGCCAAAAATACCCCTGAAGTATGTTTTGTACCTGTCTCTCAGTGAGGTCAAGGTTGACAGCGATCTCGTAGCGGCGCAGGCGGGTCAAGTAGTTGTGGTGGGTGAACTCCGCTTCCAGCTCCCGGAGTTGTTCCTTGGTAAAGGCAGTCCGTTCCTTTCTGGCCTTACAGTTCGAGTCTGCTTTGAAGCTTGAGTCCTGAATATCTAGAGGATACAAAGGAAACAGAGACTAGTTAGCACTGGTCAGTTAAACAGCAAACATTTATTAAACAGGTTTAGTTAAAAGAATAGTTCACATTCTAGTTCACCAAAATCCTGTTTGACTTTGCTCAGTGTAAGATGTTTTGTGGGTTTTTAGGCCCTTTTGACTGTCATAGTGTCAAGACATGTCGAAATTTCTTCTTTTGAGGTTGACATGAGGGTTGATCATGAGTAAATGATAGCAGAATTTTCAACTATTCCTTTAAAAAATAATAAAATTTAAACGCAACACTGAAGTTCAGCTCCCCCAGGAGCGGCGTGTGTTTTCATGCATGTTAAGTTTAAAACTCTGTCTGGAATAAAAAATTGTTACAAGGCGTTTTGTGGGCCACACAGGGCACACATTTGCACAGGGCTCAGTTCAGATCACAGGGTGTTTGAGCCCCAGTTAAAGCATGCCGGGAGTTTGGGGGCTGTCGGGGGCTACAACTGACCACAGAGGACTCAAGTTAGCAAGGAATGCACCGGAACATTGTTAAATCCGCTAACAAAAGAACAAAGGCTTGGATGGGTCTAGCTGAAATCTAAGAGTGTGAATTTGTTCCTTATATATTCCCTGACACCGAACAACTTTTTTCCTTCAAAATGCATTCAAGTTACACAGTTTGTGTGAGTTTAATTAGTTATTCCAACCTTGTGACCCTTTATATGGCACATATTAGAACCGGTAGCACTGAAAGAAAGCTGATGCAATTTCTGCGAAATGACTTTAATTTGTCAATGTGAGAATTCGTGCTTCGTGTTCACCAGATCTTGGCCAGACTGTGAAATGGACTGGACTGCCAGATGTGAGTGGGAAAGTGAGACAAGTACTTTCTCACATATGGCAACCTGTAGCCTCTGTTCCTTTTAGCAGGCGCATTATTATCGTCATTAAAGTCCTGTTCATTTAAATGCACTGCCGAGGGTAATAAATGGAAAGGTGGTGGCAGGTTGGGGGAGAAACACCTGGCACTGTGTGTATGTGCATGCTCCAAAAAAACAGACTCCAATAAATTTCACCAGCAAAAGCCCATAAACATTTAGAGAGCAACCTCTCCCCCCGGTGGGGTGTCTGGTGGGCATTTGGCATTAAAGTAAAGTAATTTGACCAAATGAAGTCCAGATTAATTGACAAGATTAATTTTACGCCAATTATTGTTTACCAAACAAAAGAGAATAGTCAAAATTACTGGCTATAAAAGTGTTCAACACATATTCAACACATACTAATAATCTTTAAAAGACAACAGAAAGAAGACTAGAAGAGTATTTACACACACACACATGTAACATAATATACTGTATATTATACGTTTCTTTTCATTTAAAATTTCTCAAAATTTCCTTCTTTTGTCTCAGTTCATGTTATTAAATTATTTTCTATGACAATTGAGCTTCTCTAGACTTAAATAAACTGCAGACTTGTGATGTAAGAAAAAAGAAAAGTGATGAGCACATCCTTCGTGATTCAGAATTCATTTTGGGAGCGAATATCACATCTGTTTACAATTTCATGCAATCATTGAGGGTCTGCTTGTCATTTCAGGTAAAAAAAAAACTGGTGAAAACATAATCACTACCAGATTTGATTATCATATCCTTGCCAAAATTTTCACACCTTCATTCTGCCATTTACAACAACACCTTCCCTCTTATTAATGCGCGCTTAAACTTCAACCTCTGTGATGAATATTTTCATGATGGTGAATTTCTCTCCAGTCATACGGAGAGTGTGTTCTGTGGAGATCCTGTTACTGCTTAACGACAGGAAAATGTCAATGGATAAGAATGTAGAAGTGGGATCGCAGGAAAGTTATATTACAGACGTGGTCTGGCTTGTTTCGACCGCAAGTGATGTAGGGTTACATTAAGGTAACTCAGAGAAGGAAAGGGTATATTTATTCCCCATATTAGACTACGAGGCCTGGATGCATTGTTGTAGCAGAAGGCCTGATGATGGATTTGAGCTAATCATTTTTAAATGCCACTCATAACGAATATTGACTTGCTGTTTTGGCCAATGGTGTACAAAGCACTAATGGAGAAATGTATTTATCTTTAAGAAATTTTCCCTGATCCCAGAAAAGCGGTCTCAGTTTCCACAGAAAGGCAGAGAGATGAAATTAATGCACCAGATGTGCCACAAACACTGAGGTTCACTTTTCCTCCTTTTAGAATAGCATGATATCGGAAATATGGAGAGCGTTCATTGCAAAAATTATGTAGATATGGACATCATTAGCCAGACTTGGATATGAAAGATATGAAATTGGTTAAATATGAACTTTTAGCACACTTTTAATAATAATAAAAATAAACCTACTAATGATTCAATGGTTTCATTTTTGAGCCTATTTTCTTTTGGAAGTCCAGCAGAAAAGATTCATGACACATATATCCACTTATACAGTCCATGACAATAAAATCCGATTCTTTTGTTGACATTTCTATTTGAGGTCTTTCACATATTTCATTTGAATCATAATATTTTAGAAAATCAGATCTTGGCTAAGAAAGTGTGACAGATGTTACTGAATGTCAAAGACGCCAGACAGATGATTTGAAAACAATAGCAAACACTGCAAAGCTGAACTTTACCAAAGAGCCTCCAACAATAGAAGGAAGCGGCACAATAATATGCACAAAATAATGTGTTATAGGTCATCCTTCACGTGCATGCTTGTTGTAAGGAGTTTTAAATAGAATATCTGGAGTAAAATCTGTCACTTCATTAGTTCAACCGAAAATTAATGTTTTTTGTATAAATTCATTTATTTTCTGCGAAACACAAAAAAGATGTAATGCTTTTGCCTCTACAATGAATGTCAGTGGGTTCGAGTGTTGTTTCGGACTCAATTGACTTTAAATACATAGACAAAACAGTGATAATATATCTTAGTTTTTTGACACAGAAGAAAGTCATTTAGGTTTAAAATTATGAGTAAATGATCACATAAATTTCATTTTTTGGATAAAGACAGACCACTATCGCTGTAATCACAGGGAGGTTGTGTTTGACAGCACAAACAACCCTTACACTGAATTTTGTTTCACTACAGTTTCTGAACAGGCAACAAATTAGAAACTTCACATCATTTGGAGTGAATCACTCCAGCCATTGCCTCATATCTCATTCTCTCCTGCCTAAATGACTCACCTGTGATTTCTCTTTTCCGCTTGGAGCTTTTTTTCTCTGTGTCAACCGCTGGCACACTTTGAGGTGAGTACTCTCCCTCTAGACATGCTGTGACTGCTCCAGGCAGCCTGTCTCCCCCCGAACTGTCCAATTCAGCTCCCACCGCTTCTGCCGCCCCCTGGCACGGCTCCTGCCCTCTGCCTCTGGGTTCACAAGGAGAGAACTGCCACTCCGTCCGCTGGTACCCGCCGTGCGCCTCCGGATACAGTCTGTCCTCTCGAGGGTAAGCGTGCGGCGCCGGCACCAGGGGGAAGTCTGTGTAGGCCAGAAAATCGTGCTTCTGATGCAGGGCGAATGGGGCCTGCTGGTAGGGCTGCAGCCCAGCTCCGGACCCTCCTGAATGGGGGCTCCTGACGCATCCCCACAGAGCGCTGCCCGTGTGAGGGCTCCGCATGCAGCTGCTGGCTGGCTGATCCATGCTGAAGCACAGAGTAGGTGTCCTCAGAGATGCAGCTTTTTGGGTCTGGTGCAAGTCAACGTGGGAAATATCCACTTCAGCATGTGCACATCAACAGTCCACCTTTGCAAATCAATAAGCAGATGTTCGAAAGCAGACCGCCTTTCCGTTAGTCTGGTGTAAAACATCAGCTCACACACTCTCTCATTCAGCTTTCAGCCTGACCCACTACATCCACTCTCAGCTCTACACGCTCTTTTCACAGTTCTGAGACATTCCTGACAAGCGATCCCTCCTCCTTTTTAAACGCTTAGGTGGGAAAGAGTAGCAAGTTTATGGAGTGTAACGTGAGCTTGCAGAGGAGGAGTCCTGCGGTCCACATGTTGGTACCCCCCAACCCAGCCCTGCCTCATATACTATTAATCATGGGGGATTTTATATGCACATCTAATGGGATTTCCAGGTGCTGGCTTTTAAAGGAACATTGTCTGTAAAATATAAAATGAACACCCACACAGGAAAGTTGACCGGATCCTTTTTTGCTTCTTTTATCCCCAAAACCCCTATTTTCCCTCTTCTACTTTTTTGCAAAATTCACATTTTTGGTGGGAATTTGTACACCACTCAGTACGGGCCGTGCCCCATGCTAGTGCTCCGTAGTCTTAGTTAAGGACTTGTGTAGTGGCTGTGGACACAGCCAGGGGTTTCTCACACACTGCTGGTGAAAAGGCCTGAATTAAGCAGTGATTTCTTCCCCACCTCTCACACACACAAGCTCTAGTATAACAAACACACAAACATGCTGTCGTTAACACCAAATTAGTCTGTAAACTTATTAGCATCTTATTTATCTGAATAATTTGAAGTTATATAAAACATGGCTCAAAAAAAATTGTAAAAATGTGTAAACAAAAATACAACAATATTTTAATAAATGATTATTATTGATCATATTATTTAATATTCTATTCTATTATTATAGTTTTATCTTTCTTTTAAATAAATGTATTTTATTTCTGTGGATTGCTCCAGTCTTCAGTTTCACATGATCATTTAGAAATCATTCTAATGAGCTGATTTAGTTCTCAAGAAAGCTTTTTTCTTTTTGGAAACTATGATAAATATTTTTTAATCTTTGATGAATTTAAAGTTAAAAGCAACAGCATGTACATACTTTAAATAGAAATCTTTAGTCACATCATAAATGTCTTTGCTATTGTAAAAAAAAAAAAAAAAAAACTTTGCTGAGTAATGTTAATCATTTCTTTAAAAATAACTGTACTGACTCCAAGCCTTTGAACAGTAATGTATATAAACCAATTTTTCTATTCTATTCTATACTATTCTATACATCAAGTAAATGATATCAGTGTAAACATAACTTACACTTTAAATTACAATTTAAAGACTCATTTGTGAGTTCATTTTTAAATTCAAGTTTCGGTTTGGAAAAGAAATAGTTGTCATTAATACAGATTTTTAACAATGGCATGCTTGGTTTCAAACAAATAAACACTGATGAAGAAGTCCCTTCTATCCATATTTCACATTGTTTGCAATCATGCAAGCATTGTGTCTTCCAAATGTGAAGTCATAGCCATGTGTTTGTTCTGGCAAGTACTCTACTGAGCAGATTTCACTTGACATTTCAATGTGGTTGAGGTTGGAATCTCTCTTTTTCTCTCTCTACACAGGCTGTATAACAAGTGATGGAAAGCAGCGTTTAGTTGCCTTTATAAGAACTGTGGTTTGTGGTTATTTTTTATTGTTGCTTCACTTTGTCCTCTTTGTGATCCTGGCCTTTGTGAACAGCACAGCCTTCACCTCGACTAAAGCAGCGTAATGTTTAAAGGCTCTGAGGTAAGACTGCAATCCTTTCCCTTTACCCAGCAAATAGCTGAGCCATGAAGCATCCACCTCTTTACTGGCAATCTGGGCCTTACCATGACCACAGGGGGCTGGGGTTAGACAGCATTTGCGTTTAGACAGGGCCATCTGTGTGAGAAAGTTTTGCGTTTTTTTTTTTTTTTTCTCTCTGTGTGTGTCAGTCCACGCACATTTTGGGTCTTGAAGTAGTCACCGTTCCACGCTTAAACCTGTTGCCGTCAGTCGGCCAGGGCAGGTTGGGGGCAAAGAGGGTGTTTTTGTGTTTTCATTTGATCCATCTTCATGACACCAGAGAGAATAAGAAGGATGAAAGAGAGTCCTAATGGAGCACCGTCCCAGGCCAGACTCGGGTCAGAGAGCTGTGGGAGAACAGAAGAGATTCAGACCCTGCTGCTGTACACTTCATTTACTGCTTCCGCCAAACTGCAAGACACACTCTCTCACACACAACCAAAACACACACACACAATATGTGGTGCTGAACTTTTGTTTGAACTGTGATGACCATCAAGTCAAATGATTGAGACTAAAGTTCAAAATACAATCTCCAATAAATCCTACCATATTTTATTTTCCAAACGTAAATGCAAAATTGTATCTTTTGTGTGTGTTTATATATATATATATATATATATATATATATATATATATATATATATATATATATATATATATATATATATATACTTTTTTTTGACCTAGTCTGACGTAGGGATCACATTTTTCTGATGCCACTTGATGCAACTCATTGAACTGCGTAACACTTTGCACAAATTGTTTCGAGTTGAAAGAAAAACTAAATGATGCTGCCCTCTAGTGTTCGAGGAAGATCAAGTTATGTTCCATCAGAATGCCTTGGACTGTTTGTTTCATATTCAGTCGCCACCATATGTTTAATTTCGTTATTATTATTATTATTATTATTCTGGGTTGTTATTATTATTCTGGGCTATTTTATTTATTTTGAGCATAAGATACTAATAAGCTAACAAGCTGAGAACAACATATGAAATTAGGAGTTAATACATTTAATTTTACATTGCCTCAAAAGGTGAATTCCTTTTTTTTTTTTTTTGGAGAATAAGGTTCAACAGGCCTATGGATACAATTTTATGGGGTGAGTATTTTATTAAAGATCCTTTATACAGATTTGAAACGAAAAATATCTGTTTCGTGGTAACATCTTTATACCTTCATATATTTAAAAAAAAAAAAAAAAAAAAAAAAAAAAAAAAAAACATCCAGCTTCATGTCTTAAAAAGGAAATCTGTGTAGATTATTAAGTCGGAAATTTGCCATCTTGTGTAATAAAAACATTTACTTTTGTTCTGCCAATGCCAATTTTCCAGCGTCGCGTGCGGCACAACTACGGCTAATACCAGTACTAAGGCTAAAATTTAGCATGTTGCTAAGCGCTACTCAATAAAAGTATAAATACACACAAATATTGAGTGAAATCGTCGTTTTTTATTCATTAAGATAATTACCTATACTTTAAAGGGTGAAACGAAAAAAGCTTATTCTGAACTGGTTTGCTTCCTTCATCACGGCGGATTATTGCGGCCTTCAAGTGGTGTGGAAACGGCAAAACAGCACGTTTCGGAGACGTTGGAAAAAAAGTTGATGATGACAATACAAATATAGTGTGTAGGGATTGTATTCATACTACACACATTAATAATATAGATCTTGGTTGCAAAGTAAGTACCTAAAACTTTACTCAGATAGTATACAATTATGTTGCGGTCCATTCTTGGATTGGTTTCTGTGTGAAACATACATGCAATATATCTGAATCAGGGTAGCTTCGGTTGTCATTTTTAATTGGAATAAAACTTTTGTTTAACAACATGACAACATAACTGCTGCCTTGGAGTTTGGTTACGATTGATTTGTCACCTTAAACACACATAAAAGAAGAGAAATTTGGTTAAAACTATTAGTATATTTAGGATTCCCTTTTGGAAAAGATGTGCGTAGTGTGCCTGTTATGCCCTTAAATTCTGCCTAGGTAAGAAAAATGAGGAATGAATCTCTGAACAACATTGTTTTCTATAAGCATCACTTGAACTTTTCTGTTCTTAAGGGGCTGCTTCTGAGTTTGCTAGGAAGAGCAGAGACTCCTGCATGGCATGTTCATGGAATACCTTCCTTTGGATTCTGTCCTGTCCCTAACATCCAAGGGCAGGACTTCCTGCTGTGCAGCTCAGGGCTTTGAAAATGAGGTCCAAACTGCTCTCCAGAGAGTTCTCAGGATCAGACCTCCACATGCTCAACAAGCCAAAAGGGAACAGCCGTGGAAAACACCTCCTGTTACACCAGGCATGCTCCAGTTTACATGACATGCACACTCACACACACACAAACACGTGAACAAATACCCTAAACTTAGCTCTCTGTCCTATTTTTATACTCTTTTGTGTTCACACTCTTGCAAACACATTTTTGTAGAGACATGTTTTATTTTTATAGATACATTTGATTTCTCAGCAACATGTGTTTTAGACCTTAAGTGCCTTTTTTGGTAAATTAGTTGATTTAATATAAAAATTGACCCTTTGCAAAGCACATTACTCATGATCTGTTTTTCATGGTCTTTAATGCCTCTGTTATGGCAGTCAATAAGGAACATCTGCAAGTTCCCGATAATTGCCTTAGTCATTCGAGATGCTTTCCAGAGGTTCTGCTAAGCATTTGATGTACTTTGTCCATGATGGACAAAGTCAGACTTTCTATTTAAACATAACTGGTGTGGTTTGTACTGACATTGCAAGTTCAAAGATCACTATAACAAATTCATAATTTCTGATGTGCTTAGGTAAAGGACATTTCTTTTCTTTTTTTACTTTAAGCTGACTAAATCGTAGAATATCATAAAGTTTGTCTTCTGTTCATTTCTGATTTGTTATATAACCATTTGGTTAATCCTTTGGCAGCACTTTTGCTTTTTATCAGAGAGCACATGCAGTCAAAGTGCTAATGAAGCTGTAGAAACAAGCGACTTTGGCTGCTGATGTGACTCACTACTCAATCAAAAGGAAAAGCAAGGGAGGAAAGACATTCCAGATGTCAACAGTGAACTCTGCACAGCTCCGGTTTGTGGCCACAAGAGCTTTGTGTACCTGTCCTGCTAAATCCATTATGAATCTCCTGTACATGGCTTTGCACAGCCAGAGAATTCTCGGAAGCCTTTCAATCAAGCGCGTTGCATTGCTCTTCTGTTTTGTGCCAGGCTTCTCCGGAACTTGCAGAATGTGACATTTACGTTAGATGCTGTTTGGGAATTCCAGTAGCCAAAGTGTGGGAATTGTACTGAAGCTAAGGTGCGGGAAGCAGACTGACTAATATATTTCTCGATAGCAGATATGCCCCATATAGCATTTTGAGAGATATTGATGTACAAAAAACTTCTTCATTCAAAGACTTCTCCATTCGACTAACAAAATGGGTTCTAGATGCAAGTTGTGCTAGACTGAGGTAAGCCAGATGGAGTAGTGTAGGGAGTAACAAATAGCAGGAGGTTTGGCTTCCTTCAAGAGAGCATACGCTCCATGTAGGTCTCTCTGGACCGCTCTCTGTAAGCCGCAGCAGGCGAACATGTACCGTGTTGAGTTTCATGTGTAATGTTTCAGGAAAAGGCCTTTTTTATGAGACCTGAGGTCTTGCAGAATTGGTTGTACAGCTAGCATTGGTAGTTGTGACTATCAATCTTTTTAAACCAAATCTTCAAGGACTTTCGCATTGAAAATACTCATTTAGTTGAGAGACTGTGTGTACATTGTGTGTCATAATGCAGCAGGTAATCTTTGGAAATCTGAGAGTTGAGACTGTTTCTGCTAATTCTAAATCGCTATTGAAAGGCTGTATGCTTAATGCACCCTTCAGAGTGACATTGAACTCCAAGTATGGAAGGCCAAACCATGTGTATCACTTGCCAAAATGCTTCCTTTATTTTTTTAAGCATTGTATAGCAATTGGAGAGCACCGAACACATGATACTTTTATTCATAGAGTCATATACATGATTTCATTAGAGTGTGTGGCAACACATACATTGTTTCCTCTAATGAGTATTGATATGGAGTGCGAGGCAAACTGACTGTGTTCTTTCTCTTTGTGTATTCCATTAGATGTCCTGCTTTTATGTGCCAAACAAAATGCACTCTGCAGACTATCATGAGACCTCGAGAGTGTCATGTTTCATTGTCTGAAAGCCGTTGGAACAACAGCCACTTGCTTTAAAAGAAGAACAAATCTACAAAGCGGAGGGCTTTATAGAGGGAAAATAAATGATCGCAGAAAGCATTCTTGTAAACACAGCATGCTCTGATATATTCATTTATTTAGCATGTTTGTGTGTGGAAACACTTTATGACTGCATTCGTGAGGGAAAAAAAACATAGAAAGGATCAGTTGTGTAGCGGTGATGGCTTATGTGAAGTAGTAAACAAAAAGCTTAGTTTTGTTCAGAGTTCTATATTAATTTCTGTCTCTGGTTAATGGTTGTCAACGGTTGGTGTTTCCAGCAAGTACATGTTAAGTTCTTTTAACGAGCCACTGTCAAAGTTTCTCTTAAGTAAATGGCGTCCTCTTGTGGTTAATAGTGATAATGAAAAAAGTTTGCTCTACATTTCTGAGGATTTGCGCCTGTCTCATGTCCAAGTTATTGGATTTTGTTGAAAATGCCCTCATATGACTGTAGTATTATGAATATTATGTTGTTTTGGTGTTTTCTAGGCAGTTTTTTTTACATTAAGGTTTAAGATCATATAAATTGCATATTGTCGGTATTTTAATATATTTAAACATACTACTTTATTTTATAGAAACTTTTTATTTGTGTGACATATTTTATAGGTTATTTAGGTGCAATGTAAATTATCTTTAAGTCTGTGTGGGAGCATTTCTGAGAATGGCACTGTTACAACTTCCAGATGAGTAGGTGTTGAAAAGCATGTTTAATGTGATGTTTAACACGTTTATTGATTCCCAGGAGAGATCAGTCAGCACCAGTTCTATAAACAAAGCAAGGGCCGATGCTAATTGGATAATTGGACAGATTAACCAGATGGATTGTTGTTGTCATTGACAGTGACATACGTCTGATACGGAACACAGGTCATTAGGAATATATGTTCAGTGTATCCATGCGTGTCATAAATGTGTGCTTTTCACAGGCATTTGAACCCAAAAGTATCTGATATTGCCAGTTTCATATGCATTCTGGCTTAACCATTGGGTAATAGATTTATTTGCTATGCTATAAAGCTTCAGGAACAGCAAGGTGCTGGAAAGTATACAGCATGATCATGCTCACTGTTTGACTTTTGTTTTTACTGACCCCGCACTCCACCCCACCTTCGTCTAGGGTGACCTAAATTACACCACCCAAGAAATGTTTTCACAAGAACATCTGACTTCAATTTAACCCAAACCAGCCACAGCCATCCTGGTCATTATTCACAGACAATGAATGACCCTTGTATTTTTATGTGACTCTATTACATTACATCATTTTCGTTTATATATCCCTAAGATATACCTATTGATAGACACAGAACATTGTGCAACATTCATACTGGGTCAATGCTGGCTATTTCTCCCTAATACGGCCAAAATTTTGGCAAGGAGAAATAAATTAGAAATTCCTCCCTTGTTCCTTATTTGTCATGCTGTACTGAATTTCACCACTAGTGGGAACTCTATGACTTTTAGTTCCTTTCACGGTATCTTTCTCTTATTTTTGTGTAGTTTAATTTCATAACACATGGCCGAAATATTAGGCAGTTTTGCAAAACAGTTTACATTTTCGTGTGTGCGTCAAGCAAGGGCAATATTCCTGTTTCTTTTTGTATTTGTTGTGGTCATCACTTTTTACATCAGAAAGTCCAAAAATGAAGTAGACCTATAAAAACAAGATCCTCATGCGAATAGTTCTCAAGAGCCGACATAAAGCCGTATGTCCTCTGAAATATAATTCTGTGTAGTACGCTGTAGTGTATTTGAGTAGAGTGAGTGGGATAAAGCCCCAGCTGTGAGGTTCCGAGTCTGTAAGCGGTCATGTTTGCGCTCCGGTCTCTCCTGAGCATCGTTTCACGCATGTCTGACCACCTTTTCCACCGTGCCAGACTGTCTCAACACCTCCGAGTCTCCTTCCTCCACTTGGGAGTGCACTTTCAAATGTAAGCCACAGCAAACATACATCAGTAAATCAGCTCACAGCCATGACAGATGCATGGAGGACCTGTTACTTAGTCACCTGAGGGAGAATGTTAAAATGTCTGATTGTGTGTGAGCGTGTTTGTTACTGTGCATGCTAGCCAGCCAAAAAAGTAGCTTACGGCCACATGGGTATAGGGTGTTATCGTGCAGATATGTGGATGGAGACATACTTCCCACGTACGAATTTGCATACTTCTGTACTATTTATTTAAAAATAGTCAAGAAGAGTTGAAATGTCAGTCTGGGTTTTGAAACTACGTTTTTTCCACTTTGGAAAATTGCCATTTAATGTAAATTTACGCATGATTTTGAACATTCTGTCAGACAAAGAATATCTTTAAGCATCATCTAAAACTAAATTCATTTAAAACCAAGTGTAATTGTTTTAACTTTCTCGAGATACTTGAATTCATTTCTTACAGTTTTTTGCAATGGAATATGCTTAAAAGTATTTGACTAGCATAAAAAAACTAATTATGAAACAATGGTAAGATCTGTCTCCTCTGAAAACTCCAATGATGTTCTTTTTATGATGTCATTTAAAGTGAAAGTTTACAGTGAAAGCCAATAATATTTATTTGTTTTTATTTGGAAAAATTGCTTGAAAGTACAACATATTTGCAGTATAACTGCTACAATAAGTTTACATTATGTTTTATTTCATTTAAATGTTAAATTATACATAACATCACAAAACCTTTTAACGCATGTTTTGTATGTTTAGTTCACTTAGTAAAAAGTTGTAGTCACACATGGTACTTTTTTCATAGAATGACTCTTTGTGTGTGTGTGTGTGTGTGTGCGTGTGTGTGTGTGTGCGAGATCCTCTAATGAGTTTCCATGCTGTATCCCAGTGTAGTGTGTATTCGGTAGTAGAGCTCTGCATGAGTTCTCTCTTTTTCTCTCGTCCTTTCTCTCTCTTTCCCCAGGGTCAGCCTCCTTTCACTCAAGCGTGTCTAACAAGGAGGAAAACAGAAGAGACACTGCCCCCATAAGAAAACAGGACATCAACACAGTCTATCAATTCAATGACAGCTCCCACAAATCCTCTTTACTTCCTATCACATCTCTCTATACATCTTATTCTTCCGTCTTAGCAGTTTCATCTTAATTCTTGCAACAAAAAAATAATAATCTTTTCAAGACATCCTTCCATCCATCCTCCAATGTTTTGACATTATCCTCTGTTCTCTTTCCTCAGCATCCTTCATTCAGTGTTTTAACAATCATGCAATAGGCTTCAGTTGTGTAACACCCTCTTATATTTCCCACATGTCTTCAATAGACTAATATAATTTGTGCAGGACATGTTTGTGTTTTCTGAAACATTTTAATCCTCATCAGAGATGACAGTCAGGGGGTGTCGATGGTCTACGACACCTCAATGGTATCCACATGGGTATGTGTGTATAAGCGCATGTTTACATGTTGCTTGTGGGTTGTTACGCGTGTGATAGACAAGACTCCCCTCTGCCTCAACCCACCACACTTTCCACCGCTCCCCCAGAACGTAAACAGTCTGCACCATAGGAATGTTATCCCAAACCCACTAATTTGCCTTGATTACATTAATATTTTTCAACTGAAATTGCCCTTTTCCCCTTCCTATTGCTTGTGTTTATTTTTTTTTCTCTCTCCTCCTCCTCTTCTTCTGCCTGTTCATTGCGTTCTCTATTAGGACTAAATTAGAGGCCATTAGCTGGCAGACGGATGCCCTGCAGTTCCGGTCTGGCTGTGAGCTAGAGCTGGGGGTATTGTGGGCAAGACGGGGTTACTCTCTGGAGATTTTTGTTGGCTGGAGTCACACCGGGGTAAAGAGGGAAAAAGAGGGAGTGAGGTAAAGATAAAGAAAACGATAACGAGTGAGTCAAGAGTGAGTAATTGCTGCTTTCAGGCATGAACAGTTTTTTTTGTACTTCCTCCTTAAGCCATCATTGTCTTGGTCCATACGTTAGATGAGGTATCATGATGAGAAACCAGCACAGTTTGCGAACATACCACCATAGTGCTTTTTTAAAATTGCAATTCAGTCCCTAATTTCAAATTTCAATTAAGTTAAACATGATGCAGAACTGCAAGGAATGGGAATAAATCAATTGGAATTCAAAGAAAGGCAAATAACAAACACAATCATATGGCTGTTTTTAACTATTTTACAATCTGTTGGCACCCCATTGGCTATTATGTTTAGGTTTGGGATTATGGTCTACAATATATACATATGATTTTTTTGGAAAAATAAAATATATATGTTGGCATGTTTCCCATTGCAAAAATTCATACAAAATTGACAATTGTTTGCCATGAGATTTAGTTGTCATTTTTAAATAGAAAACACAATTTCTCAAGACAAACTTAATCAGTAAATTCAACTTCCCATCATTCCCGGTCAGTTTTTAGTTAAACTTCCTGAAATGCATTTTTTATATAGTTTTGCTTTCAGTTTATTTGCTTCATTGGTTTTGTTAACTTTGAAACACGTTTTGAAAGGGGCGTTTTTATATATAAATTATATAGATGACAGTTTAAGTTAGTCTTTTTTCTTATTCTTGTTTAAATATTACCAACCATATCATATAAAAATACAATTGAAACAGCACTTTCAAAATTATGCTTATTCACTTAGTTTTTAATTCAGATTAGCTGGCATTAAAGTTTACAAAGCATCATGCCTTCATAGCTGAATGTTGTACAGGTTACAGTATGTTCAGGGAATATTTCCTCTAGTCGTAGAAGTTCAACAGCAGGTGTTGTTCTGTTTTCTGACTTGAGCACAGCAGCTGGTCTGAGGTAGATGGGTGTTCTTTCTTCATTTTTACCACAATCGTATTACCATGCAGACCTCATCTTCCCCACTGTTACTGACCACAGGTGGTTCATCCATCCAACACTATTGATGCTGTAATTTCATTTATCCACTGATGGTGTGTACAGACACTAAATCAGCCACTGAATCTTTCTAAGTCAGGAAGAGCAAGCGGAGTATAAAATGTCAGGCATAATTGTCTTTTTAGGAACAGATACAGCTTGAATTCTTGAGGCGATTCATTCAAGAGATATCCCAATTTCACAGCGTTTGCTCTCTGATACCCTGCCAGCTGGTTGGTGAAGGGTTTTACTATCAGTTGAGTTTTTGCTTCGGCAGAGAGGGTCATCTTTCGGTGTCACCTCAAATGTTTCTTTTAACTTGGAGGAAATGGGTCAAATCCAAGAGGCAGAGAGAGAGAAAGCACAAGGCAGAGGCAGAGAAATTCTCGCTCTATGTCCCCCATCCCCCCTTTTTTTGGAGATCTTTCTCTCAGGGACATTCAAAACAAACACACTAAACCCTTTTTATTTGTTTTTGTGTGCAGATGTTTGTGTCTTGGTTGGTCGGGACAAACAAATGATGAAGTAAACATGGAATAATTCACCTCTGGGTAAGGATACATATTTTAAAAAACTGAATGTATGTGCTTCCAAACTCCTGCAAAGATTTTAATGGCCATTCCAGAGCAGTCCTGGCAAGCATTACAAGGTTTTAGATGTTCAGTTAGACATTTGAGTTTGGAGTAGCATTAAAAGAAAGGATTCCTGTCTGTAGACTTTGTCATACGGCATTATGTTGACTCAGATGTTGACATATGGACTAAATATTCCCTACTGAAAAATAAACATGTAGTTGTAATATTAGTTTACCACAAATACAAACTATTATCATGATTGAAACTCCCCTTTGGGCAATTTGATTACCTTGTCGGCTCAATTCCCCAAGTCATCTGGACAGTGGTTTAGTGCTGGTTCAGGTCAGTCAGGAAGACGTTTGTTTCGTGCGTGTGCTCTGCGTGTGGAGGTGCATTCAGACTGATCTGTGGGGAATTGAACCGCTCGAATCCTGCCACTTTTATCTTTTCCAGCTTCCCCTATCTGCAGTCTGTAATTGCAGACTTCCCATCATGCTGTTTACACAGAAGAAGGACTTTTTTTTTTATCTTCTTCACCCTCCCTTCCCCTCACAGAGCTCACCATCCCTAGACCTGATGGCAAAGTCAAAGAGACTGCAGGGTGTCCGATTTGCCATTTTGGACTTTATAAGAATGCTCACGAGTGCCCCCTATGCAAAATAACACCACAAAAATGTCAGAAACCTGGAGGATTTCACTAACAGCAAAATGGAGATGACCTGGAAGGACAGTAACTCTCGCTAAGAAAATAAACATAGCCTCAGAAATTTCTGAAGGCAATTTCATGTCTCAAAGTGTTTAGCACTTCTCTAAACATGTAATAGTTCTGGCATTTGAGAATAAGTTTATGCAAACATTGAGTTCTTGAACCTTTCTAGCAGGGCTATGCACCATTCAGAATTGAATTAAGAATGGCTTTTACATTTCCCTTTCTATCTTTCTTATACTATGTTTTAGTTTCTAGATCTCTTTATAAGACTAGCTTACAGTACTGAATGCAACCAATTAAACCACAGGCAGCTTTTTTTCTGTTTCTGAACAATTTGAAAATTTGTTGACACAACAACTCATTTCCCTGTAGTCCATTTCAAAGAACAGTAACAAGTAAGCCACATAAGAGCTGTGGTTATCCAGCATTTCACCACCTCAAAGAAGGGAATGTAAGACATCTTGATCTGTTCATGTGAATGAATTACACAATATAATGATTGTATTGCACAGTGTGTGATCTTAAACCTGGCCTTCTGTGTGCTGCGGTCTTTGGGACGGCTGGTGGAAACGATATACCCCTGAAACCAAAGCTGCCAATTTACAGACCCCAGAATTAGTCTACCACTAGTCTATGTCTATATCGACGCTCCTGATGCGACAGGGTTAAAAGTAAAAGCATTCAGTCCCAGCTGGCTCTCAGGCTGACGTAAAAGAGCCAGGCTGAGCTTTGAATTGAAGTTTGAAGGTGGCCATGGTGGAGATGTGAAATTGGCCTGTGTCATGGAACAGTTGAGCTCATTGCTCACTAAATGATTAGTCAAACTGGAGTTGTCTCAATGTTATAAGCTCTGAGAGTGAGAATGATCTGTAGGGTCTGTCATTTGAAATTAAATATGAAGTAATATAAGACCCAGCTCCATGGTTTTGAAACGACAAAACAAATAAACAAACTTGTGAGTGTGTGTTTATTCTTGAATGCCGCTAGTGCAGTGTGTGTTCACAAAATGAGTACGTGCCTGGGACATTGTCAGCAGTTGTGACCAGCTTATTATGTCATCTGGAACTTCGATGGAGTACTGGAAGTGCAAGAGAAGTTTTTGTAGCATTTTAATACACTGCGTTTTAATTTTGAGTGCAACCTGCTGATCAACTACCAGAATCTGTGCTTGTTTTGAACTTGTGGTTTAGCACAGAGACATTGTGATCATACTGGGAGTTTTGAGCAAGGTCAGAGATCATGTGAGGACAGTTTGAGGACAAGTTAAAAACAATAGGACACTGTAAGAAGTTATAGTGGGTTGGAACGGCATCTTTGAAAATCCAGTTCAGTTTTTATTTAATCAGTACACATAATCGTTCTCATACACTATATTTTCTTTTTACACATGCACTGTATTCCTTGATCGTCAACTTCATTAGTGGATGAGGTTCTTGTTGATGCACAGTCTATAATTTATAGTGTAGTGTATAAACACAACAGAGGTTGAGCCTTTTAAATAATAATCTTTAATATGCACAGTCATTCATACATTTATATACACTGCATTAAAGTTTTTCGGTGAGAAGTCTCAAATTTTTAAAGTCTCAATCTTGGATAAACAGAAAAATCAAATGATAAACATTTTTTTAATAAAATATTTTAACAATGTAACAAGTCTTTACTGTCATGTATGATCAATGTAATGCATCCTTGCTGAATAAAAGTAATAATTTCTCTTAAAACACATCTTAAAGACATCAAACCATTCAAAAGTTTTATACTGATTATAATCTGTACACAAAGTAATATCAAAGTTGTTTTCAATGTTCACTTTTTGTTTTGGCCTTCCTATAAATTTGGTGAAATGTCACTTAACGCCTTTCTGGTTCTCACTAGTCTAATATTGCCTAGACCACCATCCTTGGTCAGAATTTCGGATTCTCAACCTTTAAAAATAAAATTTTAACTCCTGGATAATGTGATAATGTTGCATAAAGTAGGAGTAAACTTACTGCAAGACTTTTTTTTTTGTGGCAGTACATCAAGAAATCCAAACACCAAATTCAATGTATTCATTTATGCATATTTAGTGTTTATGTTAAGGTGGGGACCTGAGAACCTACATTTTCCCTAGCTTTTGTCATTGTGGTCTCACGTTTAGCTCATTTGAAAAGCTTGCCTCATCTCACATGGTTTTAATCGGCCTGTCCTGGAGACCTCAGGGGCTGTGGCTGGGGTGCAGACCTGCCCTGTATGCAGGGGAGCAGACGAAATGCATGGAAACAAATACCTGGAGAGAGCTCAACGTGTAGAAGGAAAGATCAGGGAATGCAGGGAGGGAGAAATGAAAGAGTGAACCTCAGTTAATGAGGTCTAACACACCATTGCTCCCGGCTCCATCAACACTCCCCATCACTCTATTCAAGTTGTTTTCATTAACTCTTGAGAGATGACACATGTTGAATAAGAGAGGAAATGCTTTTTTTCACCACCTTCTTTTTTTTCTCAACAGTCATTAGGGAGGCGCTGAACTCTTAGGCTCCTCCTCAGCGTTTCCCATGACATTTCATTTCATCTCATTCCTCTCTCTCTCTGATGCAACGTAGCATGATCTTTTCATTCTTATAAAATATTCATCACACAAACGGGGAGAAGCAGGAGCCCTGTGTTTGCTCTCTCACCGTGTGTTTCAGCTCTCGGTGGGAAGAGGAAGGGCTGAGCGGGTGGAGAGATGAAACACAAACAATGACGGCCTCTATTCTTTGTCACCGTTTCGGAACGGTCTGTTTTGTGTAAGGCTGTGATTTCCAGATAAGTAATTTGTGGATGGGCCATTGTAGCTTCTTCGCAGCAAAGAAGGTCGCTTTGGGTCAGGGGTCTATGCATATCAGGAGAGGTTGACTTCTGGGTAAAACTCTAAAACACAGTGTGCTTATAAGGGTCCAATGAGCTGTTCTTTCAACAGAGCAATTTTCGAGATCTGAGATCTTCTCCAAACTTAGATTTACTTCTCCACCCGGATTTACAGGATACTGCATTCAGTGACCATGTCTCAATGTCCTATGCTATTATTACATTCTTAGTGAATTTTAGATCATAACTTTTTGTGGACATTGAGAAGTTCAGAATATGAACTTACTGTGAATTACCCCTCTACCCTCACTTTTCTCAGCAGGGTTTGTTGCGTGAGGTGGACACATTTCCTGTTGACAGAAGCTGACAGGGGCTTCAATAAGAACTGAAATTTTTGTAAGCATTATAGATTTCAAAGAACATTATCTAATTCCATGATGCAGTTTTTGTAAAAGCCTACTTCTGCCTCAGAGTAAAAATTATATATATAAAAATAGACTTAATTTCCCATTATTGTTGGCATTTACATCTCGCACATCTTTGCTTCTTTCACTGTGACTCACAGTTGTGACTTTTTTTTCTCACAAATCCAGCTGTATTTGTTTATTTTATAATTTAGATTTTACATCTCACAAACCAACCTTCTCAAAACTAGCTTATCATAAATTGACTTTATAAGTTTAAGTTGTGACATTTTTTTATGTTACCATATCACACAATTGTGATTGTATTTATTAGATTTGCCACTTTTTTGTAGTTCAAATTTCTTGCCTTATTTGTCATAATTGTGACTTTGTCAAGTCTGACTATATACCAGTGACTTATTAGCATTAGAAGGCTGTTTTAAATGTGAGTACCAGCAGTGAATGGGACCCGTCTGCACTGATACGATCAACAGCCGAGCTGCATTTTATAACAAACAAGAGCTGCGATAAATGACGGGCTATTTACCCTGCACCGCAGACATAAACAATGGCCCTCATGGCTGTAGTCTGCTCATTTAGATGTACCACCGCCATTATTTCAATTAAGGTTCAGTGCCAATGAATCCGTGGTTTTCCTGCTTGCCCGAATAGAGAGGGGGTAGACTAATTTCAGTCAAGCTGATAACCTACTTTGTTTTTTTGACAGAGACGCTGTAATTGGAGAATGATTTGTAATTGTTGCGCAAAGGACACAAGAATGCTGCCGCTCATAAAGTGGGTCGCAGAGGTGAGCTGTCAGAGATTTTGAGCACAAGCTCCAAGTCTTCAAGCTGTGAGTTGTACTTGGACTCTTTGTTGAGCACACATAAAAGAAATATTTGAACCGAAAAGTGCTCCATCTTGTTAAAAAAGTAACTTCCATGTCAGTTTTATAGCCTCAGTATTTTAACATCAATAAATTAGTTTTCTTTGCTTTGAAAGTTTAGTTTTATGTTACTAACATTTTGTATGCTTGTATAACACTATTCATTTAGTCTTACTTTTTGAAATATATACGGTAGTCAATATTTGAAGTGGATCAAAGAAGTTCATCAAACACATTTTGGTTTTAGCTTTTAGGACAGCTTTGATAAAATGTTTCGATCCACTTCACATGTTGACTACTGTATATATATTTCACTTTTTGAAATTTCATCATACTCACTAAAAGGTCCAAGCTTAGATCCTTTACTCTGTTCTGTCAGGTGTCATCTAATGCCTTTCCGTGTTTACTGTACTGTGTTTACTCTTATGGCGTCTGAGTCTCTGGGCAGTGATGCATGGGAGCATTAAAGGCAGGAGTCAGACCTTGGAGCCACAGAGGTATGCACAGTGCACAATCTCAGCCTTAAAGGAGCCAGTGTCAACTCAACGAAATCCTCAAGGCATCTACCATTAAAGACAAGGACTCGGCGTTGTGTAATTGTGTGTGCAGTGACAAACTCATTTTTTATAATCACTTAGACATACATTAACAAGCTTCAGTGAGTAAACCACATTCAGTTTCAAGCCTGTGAGTCAGTTTAGTACATCGCAGTAAAACATCTTTTTATATGAGGATGTGATTTGATGTGTTTGGCAAGTGACTGAAAGTTATTTACCACTTTACATGGCTGAAAGATTTGTAAACGTCATAACTTAAATAGGCTGTGGGTTTTTGCAGTCCCATGTATCAAAGGATATGTTGAGGGATAATATTAAAGTAATAAGTAACAAGTGACTGTGCAGTAAAGCGATTTACCCTACAATTAACGGCTGTTGTTTGGCGTACAAATGAGTAACTTGCAGTGTTAACTTCCAGTGAAAAGACAGATATACACCAGACTTTTCCAATTATTTAGTCTGCTTAAACCTCACCCCTTTCTTACAATTGACTGTAGGTCTGCATTCGGTACTGCTTCCATCCAATCAGCAACCTTTCTAATGATCCAGTTCCCTGCTTTATATTTCACTCAGATGGATGTCATGGCACGGAAGAAAAGATCTGTCGCTACTTCCATTTCATTGTGACTTTAAATCTCTGTAAATATGTTTTCAGTTCTAAAGGTTACAATTATAATTATTCTGATTACAGCTTCATCCCTTTAACTCTAAATGTCTGTTTCTAGTTTCCTCTCTGTTTCCATAAAGACATTTATTATGGGATGTCATATACAATATATATGAAGAAAAAAGGTCATGGTTTGCAAATGTAACAATCACAAAGCCCAAGTGATTCTCTGTGCTCTTAAAGTGGACTGTTTCATCTGTAGAGTTAAATAGCTTGCTTTTTAGGGGTGCTTTAAGGAGGATAGTCTTTAGGGAGCTGAGGTTAAAGAGCTTAATGCAGGAATGGATGAACATCTCTCACACACTCATGTACTAATGCACTTTATTTTCTCTCTCTTCATTGAAAACAGAAGAATCCAGTGTTGTCTTGGTGAATCAACAAATCCACCACCACAAGATGACATTTGCAAATGTTCTCCACCTTTTAAAGTCATTGTAGTGTGTAACATGTCCACACTTACGATTCAGTTCTCTGTGCGAAAAACCAAAGGCTTTTATTGTTTAGAACTCCCGCTTAGATGAGCATCTAATAAAATCCAATCCGATGAGGCTGTTTGGTGCTGGGTTCGTTTTTTCTCACGAACTGGCTAAGTGAGGATGAAAGTCTTGGGTTAGACAAAGGTGAGAATAGCAAAGAGAAGAAATGTCTGTACGCCACTTGATTTCATGAGGAACTTTTAGGCACAGTCCCAACCCAGGCTGAGGCTCTGGGACTGTGAACCATTATTCAAGTTCTACACAGGACCAATTGCACAATGTACATTTGCTTTTGGCCACACGGACCCCCCAGAGAAAGTGTGATTGATGAGGCCCTGCGTGTGTGTATAATAGTTAGGATGTGTGCGTGCGTGGGTTCTGACATCCTGGATACGCGTGCCCTTATATTCGTTTGCCTGTCTTTTGCATGTGCTTCTTTGTCTCCCGCCCTAATTACAAACGACTGGACTGAACTTGATCCCAACTGGGTTCTTTGACGATATGTATCTGCTGGCTGGTGTTTGGCCTCCGAACAATTATCAGAACGCTGTAAATAGCAGCCGGCAGAGCTGGAACAAGGAAACGGCCTTGACACAATCTGCACCATCGCTTGTTTCACTAATGGTTTCCTAAAATGGCTCAGATCAGTTTCTCTGTGATGCATTGTCGTTTCCGTTCTGAGATTTCAGAGCCTCAGATATGATGAATGGCAGGGAGCAAAAGATGTTTCTTACTCTGTTAATAAGACAAGTTTTCAGATGGATCTCGAGAAGCTTGTTGTATGATGAAGTACAGCATGTGAAGAGGTTTTCTATCAGCACTTACGATTTATGTTCGACTCATGTTCTCTGGTTACGTCATGCCGGGTGTCCCTAGCGATTGAGGATGTAACTGCAAAGGAATTTGCTTATGATAAAAGTGCTTTCATATGTATTCCCTGTGTTAAGTGCTTTGGCTTTTGTCAATATTATGCTCTTTTAACTGCTTCCAGTGGGAAAAGTGCCACGTTTAATTCTACATTTGGCAGAAAAAAAGAATAAAATTAATATAACAATACACAGTACTGGCAACTTTGTCAATCTAATTTTGTGGATTATTAAATCCATATCTTGCACTTGATTCTCAGCAGTATTTTATTATTTGGGAAAACTTTAGGTGAAGAACATAACATTTTACACATTTGGCTACAGGGTTACTTTCATTTTAAATCTTCATTCAGTTTTTATTTCAGTTGTAGTGTTTTTTTTTTACAGTTTGTCTTTTTGATTTTTTTTTTTCTGTCATTGAGTTTTACTTTTTCTATTTCAGTTTATTTAGGCTAGTGTAATTTAAGTTGTATTATGTTAGGGCTGTCGAAGTTAATACACTAACTGTATTATTAAAAATGTTTAATAGTGCACAGTGTTACAGTACATTTATAGTGTTATTGCTATCTAGTGGCATGGTTTTTTTTTTTTTTTTTATTTTGATTACAATTTTACTTTAAATTAATTCTGTCTTTATTAACAAAATAATTAGTTTTAGTTTTTCATATTAACTATAACACCAGCATTTGGTAGACACTTTTGTCTTGAAGTATATCTATCTATATATATATATATATATATATATATATATATATATATATATATATATATATATATATAGATTACATCAGTCCATGTCCATTAAATTGAATGGCTGACATAGTGACATTATGCAAGTGTATGCATAACCATTTTTACTACATTTAACCCTAATGTTCTGTGCTAGTTAAACAGGTCAGTACAGTACTGTTCAATCCTGACAGTGTTCCCTCTGTCTCCACCTTTCTGCACTGTGGTGGTCTTAGGGTCTGACAGCTCTCAGGAGTACAAAGGAAGCCTTGGCCCTATACTGCCAGCCCTGGCCACACTGTGGGAAAATGTCAGAATGTTATTGTAAGTACGATGAATTGCTCCTGACGCATTTGTTTATAGACTTGCTCAAATAATGGGAACATTAAATATTTGGCCCAAAATAATAATAATCCATTTCCTCCCCCCAAAAAAACCTAATCATATGAAAATAAAAAAAAGCAAACAGTCCGTTGAATTACTTTATTTTGCGAAAGGTTGATAACGATCAGCCGGCACACCACTTTATTTGCAAACATTCTCTGCAGTTTGTATACTGTATGTGGCTCCTCTGGTCTCTGGACCTTTTTGGCCACTGTCAGGCTTCACAATTTGCAGATTTGGGCCATAAATGTCCAATAAGCAATGCGGTTTTTGGGTGCCAGCAGCACTGTCTGAAATAAAGAGGCTCATTTGCTATGGAACTCAATTTGAAGGCCATATTATGTCAGCTGCATCCACGGAAGCCAAGACTGACACAATAAAGACATAGCTCACCCAAAAGGACAGCTGTTTTTGTCTATATAATGAAAGTCAAAACAACACTGGACCTTATTGACTTTCATTTTTTGAAATTTCTTCCACTTCTTCCACAGAAGACCGCCGTTTTTAGGTGAACTATCTCTTTAAATGCTGTCCTTCACTTCTGCTCATCTTGGGTTTCTGCTGTATGCAACATAGATTTCGATTGAGGTCATATTCAGACTTCATCTAGCGTTGTACTCTAGCGTCTGTCAAATGTAGCCGTTAAATTCCTGTGAGATTTCACACTTGTATAAAGAATGCTCTGTAAACATCACACGCATGTGGAGATCTGCCATGTGTAAAATGCATGCTGACTCTGTGTGAGTGACACATGACAGAGCGCTTTACACGTCAAGATCAAGGTTATTGACCTTTATGTTTAGTCTTCCCTGTTGTTTCTGTAGATTTGTGTATCAAGTTGTGTGTTTGTGCACGTCTGACTGGCAGATCCCGGGACGTGTGTGTGTGTGAGTGAAAGCAAGGCTCTTTAATTTGAAGTCTTGAGGTTTGGCTGGCAGGCTGGTGGATGTCTGATCTTCCAGCAAAGGAGCGCTGATGAAGTCATGTAGTGGGAGGGGAGCAGTGGAATGTCCTGGGCCTGGAGCTGTGAGCACAACTTTCATCACTCCCTTTCACACTCTAAACATACAAACAAACAAAGTTCACACATTCCACCTCCTTATTGTGTTCTAGAGAAAATTTTTAATTTGCAGTCTTTCAATTCAATTTCTCATTTGGAATGATGAATCCGTTTGAAATTAGTAAGATAAAAAAAAAAAAAAAGTCTCTTATGCTTACCAAGAACCTTCAAAAACAGTAATATTATTTCAATGTATTTCTATTTTAATATATGTTTATTATAATTTATTCCTGTGATGCAATGCTGAATGTCTTTAGTGTCACATTGAAACCATTCTGATATACTGATTTGGTGCTTGAGTAACATTTCTTATTAATATCAATGTTAAAACCAGTTTCTTAATATTTTTTTGGAAACTATGGTGCATTTTTTTTCTTTTTAAGAGTAGAAAGTATACATTTAAATACAAAACTCTTTGTAATTGTTTTTACTGATACTTATTTTGCATTAAAAAAGTCACTTTTCTTTCTTTTTCTAATTATGTTTTAATAGGGATGCCAATATTTCAGTAACATGTTGTTTATGGTCAATATTAGATTTTTAAGTCTTGTTAAATCTAATCTTTTTTTTAAAACAAATAATGTTTAGTAGTGACTTAGGTTTTACTTTTTCACCACAAAATATTGTAGAATACCAATATTAGCCATTTATCAGTTGTTAGTCATACTAAACTTTATATCAGGGCATACCTAAATATTTATTTAATATACTGTTCACTATTTGTGTGCGCGAAAAAACATGATTATTTACATTTAAAGTTAAAGTTACATTTATTCAGTGCTAAAGGTAAAAAGTAAACCAGGCAAGCCAACACATCTGTGAACATTAATGCTATGTAAAGCTGTTTATATCATATGAATTATACCATTAGACCGATAAGTTTTGACAATTTGAGGACAAGTTTGAAATGAATATCTACAATAAAATGAAAAAATAAGCAGCACAAAATGAAAAGGGTTGAAGTGTAATCTGAGGGTGCAGAGCGGCCACATGTCAAAGAAACAGATGGTTATGAACAGTTTACTTTTCAATATCACTAAAGCTGGACTTAGGGATATTATTAAAATAAAGGTAATATCAATCAGTAAGCAACTACAGCCCTGTAGCACACATTTATTTTTTTAAATATTTTTTAATATATTATTTTATGCATAATTTGAGTTATCGATTTCGACCACAGCCTACCGTGCCAGTAAAGTTTCAGACCTGTCACTACTCACATTGAACAGATACATCCGTGAAATCTCCACAGAATCAAACTTTTGGCTACTAAACAAATAGAAAAATGAAAATCCCAGCTGTGCTGTCAGGTTTTGAATCATCCATATTCATGGTATTGAAAAGCTCTTTGGCTGCCAGTCTAGTTTGGCTCACATTGCATTACCGTAAGTCATTTTTTTCCCTCTCTAACCTGCTCCCTCAGGTGAAAGTGGAGGGTGATAAAGACTTTGTACTCGGTGCCTGTCTCCTCAGGGTTGAGAGCTGTATTAGAGGGTTAGAGTGAGGACATGTAGTAATAATGCAGGTTTATGAATAATAGCACTTGGGGTTCCAGCTCTGCAAGTTCGCCAGCTTTTCCTCAACACTCTACTAGATGCGGTCGACGTGAAGTTCTAGGGAGGAAGCGTACTAAATCATAGACAATTAACTCAGCACCAGCCTCCTGTTGAATGAGTCATTGCATACTAATTTAAGGATGAGGAGAGGGCGTGTTGTGTTATGTTTCGTTTTAAAGTGCCTGTTGTTAAAGAACTGGATGTTGCATAAAACGTTTAAATCCTTTAATGTTTATGTGCAGCCTACAGGATTTTTACCTTCGCAAAAAAATGTTAAACCTCAGACCACCAACACAATAAAGCTTTCAGATATTAATTGATGGTCTTTGGGATTTGTTCAACCATGTTTCCTATCTAATTGTAATGATATCCTCTGCACCCATTCGCCTTCTCTCTCTGTGAATGGAGTGCAGGTAAGACCTGGGTGGGTCCTTCCGTTTCATGACATATTTTGAAAGTATGGGCTTTGCTTTGTGTTAAAAGCTATAAAGGAGCACTGGTATACTCTTTCATGCACTTCCTCTAGACGAAACTCAATATGCAGAGGCTTAGTTTGAAGTGTCACACTTGTGTTGTTTTCGAGTTGTTGTGACAACACAAATGTGGCCAGTTTAATGTGTGAGCATTAATATCAAGCCTATAAAACTGATTATATTTCTAATGTTTATTCTTTTTGAATCGAGTGCATTTTAATTGCCACCTCCTGTTGTGTTGTTTGCATGTTTTGACACCCCTCAGGGCTGACGTACCATCTGATACTGGCCCAGATACATTCGATATTAAATTTAACCAGCTGCGTCTTCTGTTTCCGAACACTGTACACCCTTATTCTTAAAGGGATCACCCATCCAAAAGCAATAAGAAGCTCTGACTGACTTCTTCTTTTTTGTTGGTGCCATTTATTCAGCTAACAAAAGATGCAGAACGCTGGAAGTAAGGTGGATTAAGTGGGTAAGACACATTGTTGGACTGTTACTCATGGCTTCAAAGGTTTAAAGTTTGACTTAATGGCCGCAAATAATGATCTGTGAGAACAACAAATAAAAAAGACTTTTCATCGTGAACATTTTGCATATTTGCGTAACCCTTCAGCAGTGTTATTTTAGTCTTAAAATAGCTCGTGAAATAGGACTGGTGTATAAATATTCAAAAGGCCGTACGAAGTGAAAGCTTTTATATCTGGGAAAATATAATCAACGTGATTGAATTCCTAAAAAGGTCAGGTTTTTGAGCTCATGTGAGTCTAGTTTTTGTTCCAACTGTACTACAATCTTACATGGAAAAAAAAAGAAAGCAAGGAGAGAGCTATAGGGAGTACAAAAACTTCTACTATTTCATTCCATGACATCTTTAATCTTCTCTGAACTTCCCTCTTTGGATGTTGAACTCCTTGGAAGCGACTCTGCGGATGCTAACCCCGGACAGAGCAGCTGTGCCGAGGCAGTGCACGCGTGAGATCTCTGCTCCCTGTGATAGGGATTCATCACTTGTCGGTATTCACAGATGGACTTTGAGGATGAATCACATCTGTGTGCATTTGCCTGTAAGACCTTGCTGGGCATTTATATCGTAATTCCATTAATCTGAATGTAATTCTGTCATGGGAAATAAAGGTTTATGTCCATGAAATGAACTCACCTAAATTGTTTCAGACATGGTTGTGCCAAAGGGTTGCGCCAAAGTCCCACATTACTCCGACTTATAAGGTGACATGAGATGGACCTGTTCTCATGTGCTGTCCATATTACTGAAGCTCATACTGGGAACATGTGCATGGTGGTTGGACCTCTTTGGTTTTGAAGCCTGCCTGTCAGGGGATGGTTTCCAGTTCAGTACAGGCTTCATTGCTGCCAGGCCCATCTAGGTATCACAACACGCTGACAGACATGTTCTCATGGAATGGAATAGATTAAGTGCCCCAAGCGGTTATTGCAGTTTTCCAAAATAATACTTATTTTATTATTGCTTTAACTTTCATTTTTGGTCAATTTGATTTGGTGGCTGTACTGTATTTCTTGTTTTATTTTTACATTTAAATTAAACCATTTATGTGTTATGGCTTTCTGACAGCTTTTCGAAAAAACTTTTTATTAAGTATTTGTCACTGTCTATAACTGTTTAAGGTATTTTTCCTAGCTACAGCATAATAAATGAATAATCCAAGTCTTCTCCTAATATTTTCCCAATTTCAGCTGCCACTTCATACCAATAAGATAGTATTTTTGAACACGCCCAAAAAAATATGAAAATGATTAGCCATTGAGGTTTCACATTTCCTTTAATGAAGGCCCAAACTCTGTTCTGTGAAGTTATAAAATTACGTAAAACTATGAAATAAAACGCAAATTAGGCTATTGGCCATTATAAACAGCAAGGCTTTACTTCACTCATGTTCTAATATCCGTGTAAAATCTGTGTTTGTTTGGGCACTGCGCGCTGATTTTACAGCAGACCTTTAAAAATAAACTGTTTGGTTAAATGCATTTTAGTTTTATGATGAATAGAGGAAATGTTAGGCAGTTCTAGATGTAATGTTGTGTGTGAGTCGCTTGTGCAATCAGGTGGATTAAATCAAATAAAGACATAAGGAAAAGAAATAAAATGCATGTGTACGAGTGTAGCCTTGTTGCAGTTTTTTTTTTTGTTAATCTGTTAACTGTATTATTCTCTATTATATATTTGTGTTGTCCTATTTATTATATTCTTTTTATAGACTTAATTTCTGTTTTCTCCATGCTTGCAGGCGCATGATTGAATCCTCAGGGTCTGCCTTTTTGCACCGTTATTCAAGCATATAAACTGTAGCCCTAAAGTGAAAAAAGGCATTCTGATCCTACTGGTTAACGATAGACTAATGAGCTTTGGTTTGCGGTCAGGAATATGACCTACAAAATCCTTTTATTGTAGAATTCTCCACCCAAATGATCATAGCCACCGCTCGGATCCATATTCTTTGTATGTTCGTTTAGTATATGAGGCCCAATATCTTCTTTTAAATATGCATTAATTCAACTAGCTATTAGCTTTTTTTTTTTTTTTTTTTTTTTTTTACCCATGTTTATAGCTTTTAACTGGATAATGTAATTGCTTTCAAAAGAAAAAATTAATGCGGAAAATATTGTTTAAATAAAATAAAATCGATACCAACAGTTAAGATAGTTGTGGGTGCAGAAAACTTAAAATTAAATTTTATTTTATTTATTTTAAATTAAGTTTTTGTCTTCATATCAGTTATAAAAATAACCCTTCTCCGCCCAAGAAAGCAATCGAAATCGAGAAAAAGCACCATGAATAGAACTCTCACTTTCTGTCTACTCCTTTCCATTCCTGTATCGCCACAGATCTCTCTACAAACAACCTGTTACCTGACACAGTTGGGTCGTCAGCCAAAAAACGGTGTTTCGGTGGAACAATAGGATCATTCACAGAAAATTATATCCATAGTTTGGCGTGTCTTTTATGCACCATCACCCGGAGTTTACCGTCTGCTATTGTTGCCCTCACAATGACAGCACACAACCCTTCCTTCACGTTATTTGTTGATCCTTTTCCGAAGAACCATTCAGACCTAGTCCATGCGACAGGGCTGCTTCCTCTTCAATGTATCGCTTTCAGGTTATTGATGTCTTGTTTTGTGTTCTTTCTTTATTGCAGAAGGTCAACGGCTATTGGAACAGACCTTTCGTGTGTGTGCGGTTACCGAGACATGGTGGCGATGACTCCTTCCAGCTCTCTCTTTCTTTCGCTCTTTCTTGTCCTCTGTCTCAACAGGGTCACATGTCGGCCCCTGGGGAGGAAGCACCTTTAACGGCATCAGCCAGGTAGTGTGAAGGATTAGGTCTGTTTTTCCCCCACCACAAATAAGCAGGCAGTGTTTCCCAAGGGATGTTTGGAAGCACGCTCTGGGCTGCGAGTTTTAGGTGTATTGTGTTGCAAGATGGTTTTCATTTGATGCCACAGTAGTTTGTGTGAGGGTAATTCATATTTCACAGTTCCTCAGTGATCTTATCACTAGTCATGCAATGTCAGACAGCTATTGTGGCCTTTAATTGGATGCAAGGTGCTTTGTTGGGACAGATGCCGTGAGGGGACTGTGGCGGGGGTTCATGGGTATTCATGGCATTCGTCCCTCTCCCAGCAACCCTCCGCCATCCTCCTCTGCGTTTGACCTGCGCTCCGTCTGTGCAGCGAGAGACCATGAGCTCGAGAAATTAAAAGCGCCTTCCCATGAGACCACTCACAGGCACCTAATTAAACATCTCACATTCCATCTGTGGGGTGCAAACTTTGAATCCGCACGCACACACATATCTATAACTTGAACTATCGTGAAATTTTGTTCCCATAGCTTTGATGCTGGGTCGCTCGAGATGACTCTATCTCACCACATCAATAATAAATATCTTGCTTTGAAAGTTGATCAAAGACGAAGCAAAACCACACTTTTGTCTCAGGCTGGAGGGAGCGTTGTTCATCTGAATTGCTTAATGTTGTGCATTAATCATACAGAATGTGAGGGAGGAAAAGTTTTGTTGTGTGAAAGGACACAATAAAAAACATCTTGTTTCAACAAGGGAAGAGTAATCCACATTGTTTGTCTTTTACGCATTGGCTACATTTGCACGCACCCTTATAATGCGATTAAGACGAAGCTATGTAAATAGAGTCCTGTGATTGTTTATGTGATTATGCTCATAATTAGCATAACCATAATTGCAGTAAAATATGTGCAGTACTACAGTTTTAATTGCACAGTGCAGGCATGTTTAATCACATTTAATCACATTTATTCTTCTCTGACTAAAGCGCGCATTTGTTGAGGCTTTGGCTGGATGCATCATGCACAAGTTTAAAACTTGGTGGAACAGGATATAAACAGTTATTGCAAAAGGTGTGTTTAGACAGCAAAAATACAATCTTATAATTGGTCTTAACTATATAATAAACAACAATATAATGTAGTAACATGTACTTTTAATAAATCCTGTTGACAAAATACGTATTGTGCATGCTTAAGTACGTGTTGAAATCTGAACAACTAATCTGTAACACTTAAGTCTTGTATATGATTAATGAGTCTTCCCTATTCAGGGAATCAGAGTCATTTGTCAAGGAATCAGATTGCAGATCGCTCTGTAGAAAAACATACAAAAAAAGTGCAATAACTGGTTTTAGAAAAGTATTCATGTTTCAGTTTTCAATTTAATTTGAAATTAAATTTATGTGCTCATTTTGTCACTTTTGTTTTGTTTGTTTCTAAATATTACCATACAGAATGCAATTAATTATTAAAATGGAAACACCTGTATGCTATTAAAAAAGCATGTGAAGCCATTGAACATTTTGCATTCGAAGCAGGTGCATAAAAACAGTCCTGTTGCATCTGCAGTTTACATTTTGTGCTGCAAGTATATGGCTACAAATGAATAGCATCATATTAGCTTAGAAACCTAATTTCTTAAAGTGAATAATCAAAATAGTGGCAAGCAGCATGTAAAAGGGATTAAAGAGGTTTGCTCATGTAATGTAAACACCTTAATTTGAGTAATTCCTTATTCTGACTATTGATAATAATCAGACTATTGGTGTATGTGTAATTGTAGCCATTGATTTATTCAGTGTCCGCTGATGCCAAGACTTTCGACATGCCCAGCAAGCTCTTTACATTGTGTTGCAATAAAGCACCTCTCGCTACAAACAGGAACCAGATTCAAGAAGCCAAATCCATTCCCGGAATTTGTTGTGTGTTTAGTAACACGAGAAATTACGCTTAAGGTAGCATGGCGGAGAATGAATGGTACTGTTGCTTATCTTGCACATTCAAGTAACAAGACCACCACCAGTGAGCGAGCCAATTGAAAAAGTAAACAATCGATACCTGTGACTAACCCTTAAGTTTTTAATTAAAGAAACCTGGAGTTTCTCCAGCATAAATAATATTTTGAGAGAAAAATTGATCGTGGTTGCTGCACTGCGTACGGTTTCATTGAAAGATCCACAGCATATGGGTTTGTTTTGGCTTATGTTTGCTCCTAGTTGTGTCTGAGAGCGTTAACTGTAAAACACTTGTTCTGTCTCTTATACTCCATCCTGTTCCCACCAGCACGCTGCTAGTTTTTCACTCATGCATTGCCGTTCAAATCAACACCTCATCCCGAGGGATTCACTGCAACCTCCTCCCAGGTAATTTTTCCATAGCTCAAAAAACTGTATTTACCCTTAGGAGGTTTTTGTCATGCAGGTGGTACACAGATCTCAACTCAAGTATAGGTTTGCAAATAGTTGTGTTTGATACTTTAAACCGTATTTTGGTGTAATAAATCTCACTCCTCTGTGAATGTTCCTTATTGATAAAACTGTTTATGACCTTATTCTAAATCCCTAAAAGATTAGTTAAAGATTACAGTAACACATTATTTAAACTTATACAATTATTGCTTATTAACATTCATATTATTAGAATATTAAGCACTAATTAAGCACATATTAAAGCCTTATTCTACATGACCTTATTCTACATCCCTAATCCTACCCAATACTTAAACTTAACAACTATCTTACTAACTATTATTACGATCCGAAAAAAAGTTACCGATTTTAAAGTGTTAATAATATAATACTGTAATATAATACTGAATAATGAAAAAAAAATCTAATATTGACTGGAAACAAATGTCTCTGCTATGTCTAGCTTCATTCTTGTTACTTAAAAAGCACAGAATTGAAATGCATTTTGTTTGAAATACCTTAAATGCATAATGAGGAGCATGTTGGCTTAACAAAGGAACTTCTTGAACTTTGAATGAGTGGGCACTGGAAATATCATCTGACCATGACTGGAGGTGCAAACGTCTTAAAAAACACTGTACGGCAAGGCAAGTTCCTAAAAAACCTGTTTTAAAATCGCTGCGAAATTAAACTTCAAAGTCTTTTCAAGAATGCTTGGTGCTCATATACAAGCCCTGGTGTTTTTATGCTTTAATTATTTCTAGCTGTCAGCACTTTTGGCCGACTCAGGAAAACATGTCCCCCTTGTTTGCAATGGTGTGAAGTAATGTTGTTTGTGTCCAGCTTTGCATGAACCTCAGTCTGGATTATGAGTTGCTGAGTATTCAAATTATTTTCAAGCACGCGGAATCCAGTATTTTTTAGGATTAGAAACCATGCACAGACGTCTTCAAAAAAAGAAAAAGCTACTCCAGGGATTAATGGGACTCTTCATCGGCAAATCATTCCGACATTCTAAAGCTCTCTGTGAGTACTACGGTGTTTACCTAACATACAAAATACACGTAATACACGACTTCCCCCGATTCTGCAGAACACATCTCCTCCCTCACTCCACTGGGCATCAAGCTTAAATAAATTCCAGCATGTTGTGGTGGTTACTAAGACGTACTGTAATTGATGTACTGACCAGTAATGCCTGCATATGCAAACATTTTGATGGTTCAACAGCAGTTCTGCTTGCTCACGTGTGTTCACTGACATTAGCTGAAGAAGTGGAGCTACATGCTTCAGATCTGATCAACCAGGTAGTGTTTCTAATTTGTACAGGCATTTCTTTAATTAAACTTCAAAACAAGTGAGAATAGACTGGTCCAGAGTTGAGTCATGTTATAATTATTCAGATGAAAGACACTGGTGCTGTCGTGTTACTCTATAGCCTTAGATATTATGTGATATGCAAGCTCTTGGCAGCTAGCTTTAAATAAAAACACAGCTTGGACTCATTTAAACAAATGCAGCAACACCTATGTTGGGTATTGATACAGTTTTTTCTGATTCAACTGGATTCAATTCTGATTTATTTGGTTATATTTCCATTAGAAACTTACTGTTACTTGTGAAAATAGTTATCTCCCTGTCAATAACTGTTGGCATGTTTGTTATTTCATAAAAAAGAACCGACTGATAAGAGTCAATTGTTTGTGAATGCATGAATTATTAGTGTTTTTTTTTATTGCATCACATTCAATATAGGCAGCAGCATCCATTTACAACGAAGGAGCGATATCTTTATTTTTTTACCCAGCCTTGACCTACAATTGTAAAACCCACTTCTCCCGTATGAAACATCATAATTACTACATCTGAGAGAGAGACGTGACACTTTATCTCAGTGATGTTCTGCAAATCCATAGCATGGGCCCCATGGTATTTTAATAGAGGAATATTTGTGGCCAACAACTTTGAGCACTGATGCTGAGGAGAGAGTGAGTTGGGTGAGAAAGCTCCAGGGTTGCCATGTCAATTAAACTCATTACTTGTGGAATCTGAGCTGTTTAGCAGCTCATCTATCACTCATCAAAGCACCACATGAGCGATGGCCCTCTGGGAAGAAATGCTGGGAAATTGATGGCCGGTATTGGCCCTGCAGTTGTATTGATAGACATTAAAGAGCTCTTGGCCCTGTTAGTGTGTCATTAATTGAACACATCTCAGGCTAAACTATCACAATGAGTTCCAGGGGAAGGGAGGAGATAAATACAAGAGGAGACAAAAGGGGAGATGGCATAGCAGATCTTCACATGCTTGAACTGCTTCAGGAGGCGCTGACTTATGGGCCTTCCAGTGGCATTACTCTGGTGTTGGCAGACTGTAAACTGCCTGTGCACTTGGAAAACAAATCATTGAGGAATTTCAGTTGCACTTTATCAGATAAAACAGCTTGCCAGGAATACTTTCCTCGCTCCCCTGAATTACAGACTTGAATATTCCTGAATAGAGATAGTCTCAACATGCCCATATTTAGGAAAACGGTGTGAGTGTGAGAAAAAGAGAAGGGATGTGGGGAGCTGACAGATAGGCAAGGTTTATTGATTTGCCCTTGACCTCCATGTTTTCCGGGTCCTGAGATTCCCACAAGAGGTCACAGATCAGGCTGCGATAAGGGTTTTATGACTCTGCCATGCCTACCACCCTCCTTTCACTCTTTTTTTTTATACAAAGATCAGTAGTGAGATTTTAAAGTCTAGGGTGTAGCTGCACCAGCCGTTCATAAGATCTTAATTAAATCGGAATGTAATATTCACACCAGGGGCTTAGTAACTGCTAGCTACGTTAAAACTAACTCTATACTTCATTTGGTTGCACTATTAGCTCTTAAAGCGATGGCTTAACAATTAGGTCATAGGATCTCTTGAAGTATTTTGTCATTGCATGATATGTTATTCACCTTGATTCAGTAAACTTAAGGAGAAAAAATCAGTCACTTCAAGAACAAATGAATATGGTATAAATGTTTGGTATTTTTAAGTGTAATTTGTGTGCAGCTTTGTAAAAAAACGGTGGGTCTGTGCTGTGTTTTAATTTTATACAAGACAGCGCACAAATTACACTAAAAAAAAATTATATCATATATATGTGGGTAGTTGATAAAGATTGGACCATGTTCAATGTGACATAGCAAAAATGTAAAAAAAAATTAACATTCAAATAACATGATGACAAAAATGTCAGCACAAGACAGCTTTATCTTCAATGTTAGAGTTTTGTTTGTTTAAATTTAATACACATCAATTCATCAACTACCCATGTATGTATATAAATATATACATATATATAATCCTCAAAAATCACTCATTAAAGATTAAATCTAGACAGAATCTATTAAAATACTTTTCATTCTTATAATTCTCATTAACATTAATAATATTGACGTTGTTTTTCATTTAGACATTTGTCATGTTGTTGACATTTACACTTGTTACACAGAGAGAATATTAAACGAATATAAGACTTCAAGCAACTGTCAAACATGGAACGATTGTAAAAACACCCTTATAATAATTATAATAGAGGTCATGAATAATATTATGTCATATTTAATTAAATTTATTACTGCTTACAATTGCAATAGCCAAAAAATAAAGAAAATAAATACACAGAGCAAAATGTACTTCTCTTTAAACTCTCTATTGCACAACATTCACATATTTAGTAGTGTGTAAGTAGTATCTTAGAACTCATTTTTCCTAGACAGACTGAGTTGTTTATGCACAGCTGGTGCAGCCGGGCACTGGTGCATATTTGGCACCCACCCTTCACCCTGGGTCAAGTCGTCTGGTCCATGCTGCATTCATGTGCTAGCTCCACATTGACCATTACAGATTCCTCTGCCTGATTCTAGATTCCCAGACCTGTAGGGGGCCGCAGGATCTCAACGAACCCACAATCACTGCAAGGAGAAATGACTCAATGCTTGGTTCATAAGTCTCTGTGATCCAATGTAAATGGTTTGGGCTCTTCAAAGGGACCATTTATAATCAAAGGGGAGGAAATCCCGTGCAAGTAAGCGTAGCTAAATGTTATCCCTCATAGCATCTCATATTCACACTGAACATGTGATTTTGTTTCCTAGAAAATATTGCAGCAATATGGGGATTAATCACTGCGTACCTCCATAGTACTATCGTGTTACTATCTCCCAAGTCCAGCTATCCTGTTTTATTGTTGTTTTATATTACCATCTCAGACTGTACATATGTTTCCAAGAGGAAAAATGATGATGTTGACAGGTCTTGGTGGACAAAGCAGGACGGCTCTAACTGGATACATCCTTCACATATGGTGCAGTCCTGCTCATCCCATCCTCGCCTTTCACTTCCTGCGGTCTCTGTTCTGTCTTTATTAGATTGGGCCCGTACCTGCTCTCTTTCCATGCAACACATGAAAGTAGTTAGGCCGAGTACAATTAAGACGAAGTACTCCACGGATCTAATCAGAGCTCGGCTGGAACAAAGATCTGAGGCATGCCAACGCGCTGGATGTGTCAGTCACGATTAGGGTGTGCCACTCAAAAGAAAACATGACACACGTGCATGCTGCTTTGATATGCCATGATATCACTCATATCCAGCTGATCGCAGTTTTATGGGTGGGCCCATATACGGGATTATCATTCACTCGTGTTTTCACATTTATATTGAGCCGTCTTATAGCATTTAGCTTTTTGTCTGGTTTCATTTTGCCCTCACCTGGTATTGATTTTAATAAATGATACACCGCCTGGTGAATCAAACAAGTCTAAGAGATCATGTTCAGCCAACTATTCTCATGGGCTCCGTGGCACGCTGCCTCTTTGTGTGAACAAGAGCAGGCATTATGGGCTGAGGTTTCATGGTTTTGTTGAGGGATGTGGAGATCTGCCATTAAGACGAGTGTGGGTCCATCATCTCGCGCATTATGTAACAATAAGCCGGCATGGTTTTATATGCCTGTAAAAGCCTTATTTCACACCCGTATGCCTGTGCAAAATCCTTAGCCATAAATGGAAACAGCGGTTTATAATAAATCACATATCTGTCTCCAGTCATGCCGACCATACTAGACGTATGGTTATGGGAACATGGGCCACTGCCATCTGAATTACCATAATATGCCCTTTTGTAAATACTTCTACTGTCCTGCTTTTCCTCAGAGCCTTTTGAAAGGGCTTATTTGTTCAGAAGTAAACACAAGTGTCTTCATGTACATGTCATCGCAGATATTCTTTGGAGGAGCTTTGACGATAGTTTATAATTTAGCCCTGCCAAAGTTAGCAACAGTTTTAGTTTGCTTGAGGCATGTTTTGTTTTTGTAACATGATAAAAAACAAAACGGTTTTGATTTAATCCCATTTTAGGACATCTTTATGGCGTTTTGAATATTAAAATTGTACGAATATTGTATTATGGGTGCAAATGCATGGTCATAAGTCTGGAAAAAATTACATAGTGGAAAGCTCATAGGAAAAAAAAACCCCATTGTGCATTACTTCTTCTTTGGAGGTTTGCAGTGATATAGTATATCAGGGTTTTTAGACCCTTTCACACCAAAGATGAAACTGTAACTAACTATCAAGATATAATACACACACCCCAGCTATAACTTTAATTGCTGAAATCTTTTTCAGCGTTTTTTTATTCATCTTGTAAAAACACTGACAGACAAGCAAAATCCACTTGACTTTAAAGAGTTCAAGCATTAGAAGTGGCAGACGGCAAAACTGCAGCATGTGCTTATAATAAACAGAACATAATCATACGTTCTTTGTGTGAATGTGCGAATATACTTTTTTCCTCTAAGAGGTAAAGAAACTGAACTTCCAGCTATCTGCACTTTTAACATGAGCTCAATTATTCTGTCTTGTATGTTGGATTGCCAACCATAATTATGTATCTCATTTATCAGTGGTTCAAAGTGAAATCTTCTTTCACCTGACACCTACTATCTGGAGCCAGACCACTTTAGTGTAATGAAGCCTGGCTTGGAAAGACAAAAAAGGAACGTTCATGCTGTGTCTGTCACATAAACATTAAACAGCCATGTTAACAGAAAGTATTTGGTACAGTCTCTTTCTATTAGGTTTGCTATATTACATGAAATGATTTCCACACACTGGTTTTTCATGTGTTCACGTGGGTCCTTGTTCTGTTCACCATCTGCAGTACTAAACAATATAATATCATTTTGAACAGATTTTAATTACATTTTGACAGCATTACTACTGTAAAATGACACAAGACGCTCTATTGAAAGAAATGTATTGGGATCAATAATGTTACGTAGACGATTAACTAAAAATGTACTCTTTCCTTTCCTTATAACTTTTAAAATCCAAACAAATTAGTTTTTCTATGACTTCTCACTACATGAATTCAGAAGCTGAAATCCTTGCATACTATATTGGCTGCCAACGCCTAAAAGTAGGAAAATCATAAGCGCATACAACTAAAGGCACGATTCTGGTCTCTTTAGATTTCTTGACTTTTTTGCCCATTATATAAAATTTTGAAAATCTGAATTTTCCACCGGAGTTCCCCCAGATGCCTAATGATGTTCAGTAAGTCTTTGAGAAATCATGTGTAGGAGTACACTGAATCACACAGAGAGTGTGTGGGGAGGATGTCGCACCCTAGAACACTATGAAGATGTTAAAACGGCATCAAAGGAAAACAATGACTATGTTAAAACATACAGAAGGCGATGAATTGTTAATGTCTTGTTTTCACTTATTTTGCTTTAAGCTCTCAAGAATAGGTATCTTAAATTCTGGATCTGTATTATATATGTTTTTCGTTGTTGTTACAGACTTTATAAAGTCTGTATGAGTCTGGTGCAAGGAGTTTTGTGAAGAAAAATTAGAGGGAACATTGGCTTGAAAGAAACAAAAGTTTGACTACTGTACTTTGTCAGAACTGATGTTGTCATTCTTGTGATAAAAAAAACAACTCCCTATATGACATCACATTTTCCTTACTAAACATATACCCTTATTCTGTACACTTTTATGTTTTAATGTTCAGATTTTTATGTTGAGCCCTCACTCTGCCCTTTTTTGTACGTAATAGTAAAAACTACTGCTAGCACGGGATACAGTTTTATCTCTGCGAGGAGCAGCTTTAAATGTTTGAGGCTGAGTGACAGGACTTAAAAAGAGGCCCAGGTGAGTACAGCCGCTGTCAGTATGATGCTCTTATGGGATTTACTTTTATAGAACAGCGGCATGACGAGAATGTATCCTTTAGCTGCAATGCATAATTCAGCGCCACACATCTGCTGTTGGGAAAATGCAGACACTTTTATTAGGGAGTGGAATACAAAATAGGCAGGAGAAGAGAGGGATGAGAGAAAGAATAGTCTGCAGTCTTTTATAGGACACCTGGACTCAGATGCTGTGCTGTCAGTAAGGTGCTTATACAGTGTTTCATAAACATTACAACAGTCAAATCAATTGTAGTTTAATCAAACTCTTGTTATTCCGTCCCGGTAGACACATCTGTTAAAGAGGCCTTGGATACACCTGACATTAAAAGCAGAAGATAAATTCATACAATTAACTTCATATGTCTTTAATAGCTAAGCATGTAAGGGAGACCGGGGCTAGTCGTCACATGGGGAGGCTGTCACAAAGGCTATATGTCTACTGTAAAGTTTTGAGTCAAAAGTTCAGTTGCATGAATATGTGTTTTCTCTTTTGTATGTTTGTTTCAAATAACAAGTGGTCACATGAATTTTATTTTGTAATTTTATTATGCAATTTATTGCTTAGAATATTTGTTGGTAGAAGCATAATATAATATAATATGAGTAATTTTATTTCACAGTGAACAAGAATGAGATATGCCACTTTATAATTATTTTAGTTTTAAATAAAGTTTTTATAATATAAAATTTTTGATCACTTGAAATGTCATTATTCTTGTAAGCATTGTCAGTATCACAAAAATATATAAATAATTATCGCCCAAATGTAAAAAAAGATAAATAAATAACTATTTAAATAAGAATGAGAAATTAATTACAAGCAATAGGTCAAAAACATACATTGTATCAGTTACATGTATAAAACAAGTAGTAGCTGTGTGTGTGTGTATATATATATATATATATATATATATATATATATATATATATATTTATATATATATATATATATATATATATATATATATATATATATATATATATATATATATATATATATATATATATATATATATATATATTTATATATATATATATAAGTCAAGAGTTATTTTCTAACCATGCCAAACATGGTTAAAGTTACAAACTTATGATGGTGTTTTTCTGTGCCAAATACACTCCTTCAGGGTTTGTATAAGTTTAAGAAAGTCTTTTTTGTTTTGCTTTTTTTTTTTTTTTTTTTCAAGTATGGCCCTGCATGATGTCATAATTGGTTGTATGACATCATAAAGGCTCTTCTCTCAGAAGAGAGTGTTTACACGTCAACCAGAGGTGCAGAGGTGCACAACTATGGTCAAGTTCTGTCATTATAGCTATAGAGCTTAATGGAACTTACCACCATAGTTAACTAACGATGCTTTGTGGTTTTAGTTGTCATTTTGTTTATAGACCACAAAGTTAACAATTTTTTTTTTTTTTTTTTGTGAGGGGGGGGATAACCTCGCTCAGCTTCCCAAAGATACCAGGGAACAGTGGATGATTGTTTCTCCAGGGCAGGAAAGGAGTTGTGCAAGTGTGTTTGATTATTCCTGTCATTTCAGTGATGAATGTTCTCCAATGGATTAAATTAAATTTGAGTCAAATAAGTGATTGCCTTTTTTATGTCATTGTCACATCTTGCAGACGATCAGTATTTGAAAGCTTTGCATGCTCATGACTCTTTAACTCCAGTACCTCAACTAAGAGAAGTGTAAACCACATTTTTATAAACGTGCCTTCTTTCTTAGCTGTTTGCTTTTACTTAAGACTTGAATTACAGTGTTTATGAGGATACTTGCAAAGACAGGCATTTTGACACATACAAGTTTGTGTATTTAACCGTTCAACACCTATAAAGCTGCAAAAATAATGTAAATACACCCACTCTTTATGAGCACCTGCACACCTCTGACAACGCCTTTAGTTCTCAAGTGAAAGAACTTCTTTTTCACAGCTGATTGCATTTAAATGGGTTAAAATCACTTGTTTTTAAATTGAAATGCTTAAAAATGCTTGCTAACGATTTGTTTTTGTGACCACGTAGCACAGCAACTACCATAATTACCACGATAGAGACCACATTGTGTGAGTTTTCTCCATTGTGTGTTCAGTTCAATTTCTAGGAAATAAAGGGGAATATGTTCAATAGCTTAGTAGATAAAACTAACGTATATGGCTACTCTATATAGACTTTCAGTGCAAAACCTAAACTTGAAGTATGTAAAGAAGTGGAGTAAAGAGTGTAACAACTAGCCCCAGTCTCCTTTATATACAGTAATGTTTATTTGAAATTTAGAAATTTCGTACTTTCACTTTAATCTAAATACTTTTTTGTTTAGCGTTTTTAAGTATTATTACTACAAATCCCTTTTTACCACAAAAAAAAAAATGTTCCTGAAAGTAATTATATTTGGCGCTAGAAATGCAGTTGCGGGTTTGTTTCCCAGGAAACATACATCCTGGTAAATATATAACTTGAATGCATTGTAAGTCGCTTTGGATAAAAGTGTCTTCCAAATGTGAAAAATGTCAAATTAAAGCACAACTAGTTCACTATGACTGATTTGAGCATTATATTTGGCAGCTTCCACACATCCTCTCCGACAGAGCCAAGACCATGTCCTGGTGGGGGACTCGAAAGTTTAATCTTCCATTACCCATCTTCTCCCTTTCCTTACCTCCATTCTCCTCCTAAGCAAACAGCTCAAAGTATAGTGTTACCGCCTACCAAATCCCCAATAAAAAATAAATTTATATGCTCTTATGCAGTCACTCGTTGGCATGCTGGAGACTTACGTAGGCCGGGATCGGGAGACAGCCGTGGTTAAGACTCAGGAGTGTTAGATGTCCTTCAAGAGCTGGAAATGCATTTGAATCAGCTTAGCAGAGCTTAAACGTAATAGCCATTGAGAGCACAAGGAACTCGTGACTTTATCGAAAGATGTGCATCTCAACATGTGCATACTTGCAATATCATTCAGAAAAACACCTGTATCTTCTCTAAACGCCTCAGAAAGAACGTAACCATCAGGTGCACTCCTAAACGAGATGTTTTAACAGGCTTTATTTGGATTTTATGTCCTTTTATCAATGCAACATGTTCGCTTAAAGCTCTTTGTGTCCTAAAAACTCATTTGTAATGAACTGCAAAAGCTGTTTTCACGGTTTCGACTGTGTATCATTCTGGATCGCAGTTGTGTTTCTGAAAGCAATCAGCATTTAAAAAAGCTTTTTATGATTTAGTGAGTGTTGGACGAGTCGTGATCCCTGGACTTAACAAACAGCCAGTGGCAGTAAAACACACTCCCTGAATGTCACCCCCCCTCATAATGAAACAATAAAGCAGGCCCGTTCTGACATGCAGAGAACACAGCTGAGAGAGCGGCCTGTTCTAATCGGGTCCCCGGAGAACGGCCCGCAGCTAGACACAGACACCGAGACACTTAAAAAGTTCTGAGACTGCAGAGACAGGACAGAGAGTGACCATGCGAGGCTAATGGGGACCTGCGTAAAGCGCAGGTGCAGATGTGTATCCAGGACAAGCAGGGTAAAGGGTTACGCACACAAGCCCCCCTCGAGTCCTCCAGGGGCTCCTTGCAGAACGAGTGCGTGAACAGGTTCTGGAAGTTCATTCAGGCTAAACGATCTCTGCATTCGCCATTGACGAGGAGAATGTTTTATCTGAGCAGTCAGTCCCTAAATTCACTGATTTGCCTTTGTCGCAATCGTTGAGATGCTCTTTCTGGCCACAGCGGTTTTTAGGAAGACAGAGTATGTAAATTTTAATGCCGCTTTTCAAAGAGGACAAGTGAACCGGACGTACGAGTGCATGATCCCTCTTAACCACCTACAGAGGTTAAATGATTTATCGTGTTTCATGTGAGCATTCTGGAAAATCAGAACACGCTTTTGGAAAATGTAGCAACAGATGCCGAAGCTTTCCAGATGCGCGATTGCCAACCACAGGTTTAATGGAATGACTCTCTTGATTTTTTTTTTTTTTTGTGTGTGTTTTTTTTCTTTCTCTCTCCAATCTGTCCCTTTTTTCTAGTCGTTCAAGGAAAATAAAATCTCTCTTGGCGGCAGATTAAGCATTCGATGGGGTGGGTCAACCTGCTGATGTCTTTTCATCATAATTTATGTACCATCTGTCCGCTCAATCAGCACCTCAGAGACACAGAGCCGTAATTCTCTGCAAGTGCCTTCAATCTTAATGGATATCACAGCACTTAACAATTACTTCCCAGCACTGTTAACAAAGAGCGCATAGAACTTTTTAGTGACCTACCAATAGCAGTTTCCGAACGGATTATCAGGAGACACTTTGCCCTGTGTATTTATAGTTTGCGCTTGTCTTTCTAATTTACTTCAGTTTTACTATAGCATCTTGCACAACTCACAAATGACCATTAAAATCAAACCAGTGTAAATTTTTGCACAGTTTGTTTTAGTCATAAAAAAATGTCAATTTGGCCAATATTTTGTAATTTCATATTTATTCATTTTAGCTAGTTGGTAATCAATAGTAACTCATTTTAGTGGACAAAACCAAGATTAAGTTGACAAAAGTGTACCCACCAACAACCACTGAAATTCAATTAATTAAAATTGTTTTACTTTTTTCATTTTTTGTCTCAATTTTTAAAGTAATCTGATAAAAATAGTATCTAATTTTAGTTGATGAAAGCAAGATGTTAATGACAAAAAAGTGAACTTACAAATGTAATTTAAGTTGTTTAACTTTTTTGACTCATCTAGAAATATTTTCGTAGCCGTGATTAACACTGAATTCAGTTGCAATTCAGACTGCAATGTTGTACATTTTTTAAAAAAGCACTATATCTAAATTTCATGTAAAATTTATACTAAGAGAAATGATACAGAAACAAGCCTGTCTGGTTATCAAATACATCTCAGCATGCAATATCTAGTTACTCTTCCCTGATGGCTGCCTTCTGGCAGTGTATCACAGGAAACTATACGCTATCAGCATGCAAAATAGACATACCAGATATTTCAATGAAAATGTGTGCAAACACTTTTGAGAATCAACAGATAATATCGATGTGTATGCATTACATACAATTGGTATTCGTCTATCTGCAACAATAACAAAAAAGCTAAAACACTAGTCTTTATTCTTCTGATTTAGTGATGTTTGATAGCACCGGATGTGTCTCATTGTAAAAACATTGCTTTTGAAAAGCTGATCTCCACCGCGGCCCATAGAGGTGTTCTGAGTGTTTAGACTGGAGGCTGTTTTTCCTCTGTCATATGAAGTTCATACAGAATTCATTCCACAGTCTGGAGGATTGGGGCTTCCAGGCCTCGTCTCCAGCCAGTGCGTGAAAAAAATAGGCACAGTACATTTGTTTGGAGTGAGAGTTCAATAAACCTGAATTTCTCTGAAATGAAAAAGAATGCATGACAATAATGAACACATGAAACCATCTTTATCTGCGAGCATGTCTGCTGTATGTGATGAAAGATGACACATCTCTCAATCTCCCTAATAACAAATGAGAACGTTTGTGTAACTTGGCAGATGCCTAAATATGGCGTTCGGTTCAACGTGACAATGCCTCTGTCTGGTCTGTTCTCTTTGACTTTGCTTTCATTTGTTGTGACACCTGATATACTTTGAACACCTATTTCATTTAATCATTCTTGAATTGTGTGACACTTCCACGCATGTAAGACCGGAGCAGCGCGGCTCTGGGGATTGTTACGGTAATGGTCCGCAGGTTGAGTCCAAGTGTGTGGGGGAGATTGGATCCGTCCTGTGAGATAGAGGCTGCGGCTGACGGGGGAGGCACCTGTGGAGGGTAATGAGGCAAGGCAAGTGGGGGCAGGGGCAGTCAAGGGCTTTCCCTTCATGTGGACTTATTGGTGCTGTCAGAACAGCGGGGCCACAATCGGCCTGTCACATATCCTGATGGATCCCAGGACGAGGGAGCCAAATGAGGCTGTCCGTCTCTCGGGCGACCTACCCCCATGAGCTTGGCCAGGTTCAGAAAGATGATTTGTGTGAACTTTAGTTTGTGTCAGCAGGATTTTTTCCTGTACCGGTTGTCTCTTAGAGCATTAGCAGACCTGCTAGTTTAGAGGACTTTGGAAGGGAGAATGTGTTTTGGGTGTCCTTAGTTTAACTTGGCCATCCTTTGATTAATTATTTCCATTCTTTGTCTGCTATATTTGGTCAGAGCCTTCAGGTGTAATGATTCTGAGGTATTTTTAGAGCATATTCTCTCCAAGATTGTTAGCAGACTGTATGTAGGTTCCAGAAAAACTGAGGCAGCATTTTCGCTTGGAACTCTTGAATATTGCTCCACACACAGAAGACAATACTTAAGAAAATATATATTTTGGTTTTATTATAATTTGTTTTTATTGTTTTATAATCTATTCACAAGTTTAGAATCAGTAAGATTTTCTTACTGGGGGGGGGGGGTTTGACCAACCTGTTTATTAAAGAATCGTGAAAAAAGTGTATCACAGTTTCCATGGGAAAAAAAGCAGCACTGTTTTTTTAAGTTGATAACAATAACAAAACAATAAACTATTATTACTGTCTTTTACATTAAATTTCGGAATATTACTGTTTTTACTGTCTTTTTATTAAATAAAGCAGCCTTGGTAGGCATAAGAGACTTTACTGATTTTTTTTTTTTTTTTTTTTTACTAAGCCTATCAGGGGTGGACTTGGACAAAATGTCAGACTGGGAAATCTCACACTCATACAGCCATCTCATACACCCACAACAAATTCTGAAACACAGACAACCCTATTTGTTCACTTCCACTTTACTTTTCAGTACCTTTTTTGCTGTGATATCTCACTGTCACTCACATATCTGTATGCTCCTCCTGGGTGCTTTTTATTCCAATCTCAAGTATCTAGCATTAATTACTCTCATTGAAACTGGCTTATATGTATATATAAAACATGGAAGCGGGCCAAATCGACTGCCAGGCCACTGGGAATTGTCTGGGTTCTTCTGATGGCCAGTCCGTGCCTGAAGCTCAATACAGTGCATTCTAAGACGTATGCTTTGTTGCAGACTAATTTGGAGGTGAATACTCTAGTACTAGGAATACTTCATTTGAAAGTCTGCCTTAAAAGTATCACAGTGAATCAAAACATAATGTCTCCAAGTTATTCCAGTGGTTATTTTTAAGCAGGAGCTGTGAGAATTATCTGGAACGCAGTATTAGAATTTGGCAAAAAGAAAAGGCAGCGTATGTAAGTTAGCAGAGTTTCAAAACAGCTTTTGTGTCACAATCGCACCTACGAAGGTTAAAAACTCGGCCTACAGAGGACGCTCACTTGTTTTTGGAACTGAGGTTGTGATTCCAAACGCAGGATGTTATGCAAGATTAATAAAATAGAGATGTTTGTTGACCTTCAAAATATTTAGGAATTATGTAATGTTGGTCATGGCGTGTGCAGTTCCACCCAGCGCTTGTACCCCTCCATTTGCGCGGCTTTGGAGAATGCGAGGTATGTGTTTTGAGGTTTAAAGGAAGTGTAAAAAGCAACCACATCTTCTGCATATGTGTGCTTCATCCACGCTTTGGCTTTGGGGGAAAGCACCTGTTGAACGATTACTGCTTTGTCTCCACAGCAACTGCGCATTCACCACTTTCTGGTTTCATTTATCAGGCCCAGGCAAGATGAAACAAGCGCAATCACCGATCTTGGCCATTGGAAATATCAGGGACATTTCTCGACGTGTCCTTTTATGGGAAAAATGTGCTTGCCTGCAAATGTATCTTTTATGCTCAGATGATCAGATTTTTCATTAAGTGGTAAGCGATTGCGAGATGGACGGAATTTGCTCCGACCCACACCCTTTGTTTGTTATTTGCACGTCTCTCTGGTCTAGCTGCTGTGGGGTTTATTGTCCAGATGGATGCACTGAAGCCAAGGGAACCTGCAACATGCTTCACAGATTTCAACACTTGCGTTCACCCATAAAAGCAAAACGGCTCATTTAGAGAGGTGACCGTAGGGGATGCAGGGTAGAACGCTGATGCTTCCCTGTTGACTCCAGACTTAGGTCTTGCGGCTCTCAGGATAATTTACATTCAACAGCACACGTGTACTGTATGTCTAGGGTTTACCATTGCTATGGTTTCCAGAGGACTCTAACGTTTCAGTGGGGCCTCAAAACCCTTCTGACAGATTGAAGCATTCAAACTATTCACTTTCTGAAAGGAGTGACTGATGTCAATAGGACGTTTAGGAATATAGCTATTCAAATAATAATAATAATGTTGCAGTTTTTATTTTTTTATGCTTCCTTTGGAAGTCTGAAATTGCTTAAAGCTGTTTAAAGTTGTCCGTTAATATTGTGAAAATTTCATATGAAGCAGTTTATGGCTGAAACGTGATGATAACGCAAGGAAAGTGAGAAAAGAAAACAGGCTTTTCACTTGACAAACTTGACAAACTGCCTCAGAGAACCCGGAAAAAAAGGTCTCCCATCACTCATCTGGTGGGATTAAGAGTGATTTCTCCAGGGGTTTGGTGACGATGGGAAGTTTCAAGTCAAAGCATCATCAGAGAAAGCGAAATTCCTGGTTTACGCATTTCGGTTCAGCCTTTCCGACGATATTGTGTTATGAGATTTGTGTTTGATACCTGTCCATCAGGGGTTGAGCTGAGCTTTAGCGTCACTCTGGATCTAGTGGGATATAAAAACTGTAATTTTAGCCAGTGTCTGGTAAAGTAGTTCACAGATCATAAGACAGGTGACCCTTTGACTGAATTTGGATTACTTGAGTTCACATATATTGACTTAACTATTATCATGTGCTTAACAGATATTGGGAAACAGTTACATGCCATTATGTCATAAAATGTAATTTTATTTCTACGTAAATATTTACATTCAACTCTTTGGCAACTAGAAAAGTATTATTGTGCAATTATAATAATCTCTCTCCCTCCTTCTCCATCTGTCTCCATCTCTTACACGCTCTCTGTCAGAAATCTCAGATGGTCTCAGATTGATAATGTGCTTTGCATATGTTTGAAGGAAAAATATTGAAAACACATAGTTAGGATGCATGTCAGGAGGACATGATGATTTCAACCACATTTATTTTCCCTCTGGCTTTTTTTATTTTGAAGAAATCATAAAAAAAATATTTGGCTAATGTCCATTTTATTCACTGAAAAAAAAGGTTTAGAGTCCCTAAAGTTTAGTTTAAGGGAGAAAAAAAGGGAGATGCAACTAGATTTCTATACTTCATGTAAAGTTTTTGGTTGCAAGTCAATGCTTTCAAGTCAAGTCTTTTGGAATGGCCTTGGCTGATTTGAGTGGAAATTTTACATGCCAATCTACATGTTTTTCCTACACAATTTTCTTCTAAACCTTTTTTAATGGATATGCATCTGCTAAAATCATCCCACTGCACGTCTCCTCCATCTGAGCTTAAAATGGGCTGTTCACGCTACTTTGGAATCTATGAGAATCCCATCTCAGGGGTTTGCCACATTTTCTTTAGGTCAAACGGAGACAAACTACAAAGGGTCAAACTCTGATTATGTCAATGTCATATTACATGTTTATCAACTTTAAAGCATATTTCTTGCTACATTCTGTATTCGCTATACTCTTACAGAAATTTGTAAGTTTTCGAATCAAAGTTTACACACCTCTGTTTGGTATTTAAAGTAAGTGAGTTTGTATGGATATTCCCAGAGGCTGTATGTTATCTGATAAGACTAGAAAGCTGAATTGATCACTGCATTCAAATCCCTCTAAGCTTCAGAGATCCAAGAGATATCTGCTAACCCCCTCTTGGGCTATGCACCAGGCCACACGGCTAGGAAACAATTTTCACTGCATTTTTACTGATTGCTTTTTTTCTTTTTTTTTAAAGGATTCAAAAGAGGCTGATTAATCAGAGCACTCAAAATACCAAAAATCAAAACAGTTCCCATCTGTAACACAATCACATGTAACTCACAAAATGACATTTTTTTCAAGAAACTGGGGACAAGAACAGTTGTGCATTTCTTAATTTTTTTTTTTTTGCCATAGGGCTTAATTTTTGTACTTTTTAAAGACTCTTTATTTCGAAAAATATTGCTTGAAACACTGTAAAGTCATAAAATATATGAACAGATAAACTTGAATCGTTTTAGTATTTTTTGTATTCATTGATTGTTTTCTAGAATTATTGGTTGTGCCATCATTTCCATTACAACCATTAATTTCTTTTTTTTATTTATTATTTGATTTTTTTTTTAAAGATAATACACATTTTTATCAAGTAGTTAACAGTGTCATTGAAGAGCATGCTTCATAATATGATGAAACATACTGAAACCTAACTAAAACATCTGAAATCTGAAAAAGCATATTTTTATTATGCAGCTGTAATTTTGGCAAATTTTGCAAGAAGTGGGACAATATGATACATAAAATGCCATATGTTGTTTGGCTTTAACTGAAAATAGCTTTAGCGAGACAAATGACAGAGTTCTCTTGTAATTCAAGTATGGATCTGCTGTTGGGCAAATGAAATGAAATATTGAGAGTGTGAAAAGTGTGTTTTAATGCTAAAAGCAATAAAAAAAAAAGGTCTAGCACACAAAGTTGAGCACATTTAATACAATCCAATGAGTTAATATATTTACTGACCAGAATATGCAGCAGAACAGATCTGCTCTTTCAATAATAAGAAAATTAATCAACTTGGCAATGATGAGGTGATATCTTCTATGTGATTCCCAGGTTTCTGCGTTTCTTCTCAAGTTTTTGGGGGGGATGTTGAAGTAGTGGAGTGGCATTTTTACAGAGACATAGTGAAACCACCATTAGAGCTGTCAGCCCCTGTGTTGAGTGGTGAGGTAATGCTACAGAGACATATGAAAGCTCACGGCAAAAAAATGAAACTGTTCTATCATGATCAAAACCCGCTGTGCTGCACATCTGGGTGATGAGAGGTGGGCGTGACCCACATGGATTTTCAATGGTTGGTACCATATTTTACATTCACCAGTGTGATTGTCCTTTGTCAACAAATGTACAGACATCAAGCAGACAATCATTTTTCCTACTTTTTTCAAATCAAATACACATGTTTGGATGCAAGCAGAACGTTTTTGCTCTTTTTACTTTTGCTTAATATCCTGCTATATGCATTTCTTTTTTTCTGCAGAACACAAAAAGGTGTCAAAACAATATTAGACCCCATTGAATTTCATTGTGTTGCCTAACATACACAGACACACATTTTTCTAAATATCTTTATTTGTTTCACTAGAAGACAAATTTAATCAGATTTGAAACAGCATAAAGGTGAGTATTTTTAATTATGGATGAACTGTGCATTTACACCAGTGCTTCTAAACCAATTTTCATTCAATGGGCCTTTACTGTCCAAAACACTATTGAATAAATTTATGTATTCAGTACTTTTTTTTTATTGTTATAAACAGAAACTGGCAGTGGTGATGCATCAAATTATCTAACTATAATTATTTTAAACTTCAGTAATCATTAGTTATTAAGGGAGGAAAGGCTATTCATTATTGTAGTATATAGCAGATCTTAATTTTATAATTTTTAAGTGTATTAATTAAATTTAGAGTTAGATTTTAATTTTAGCGTAAATTATTTAAAATACTTTCCCTTGAAAGTTTTGTTAAGAACCTCTACTTTAAAGGCCATGTTCTTCTCATAATATGCAGCTACAGCAATTTTGAACATAATTCTGCTGAAAAACAAACAAGTTATGATTTTCACTGAGAGAACAGACAATGTTTCATCACATTTTCCCATCTTAGAAAAAAGATTAAAACCGACCCAATTCCATTTGTTGTTTTTCTAGACATGCCTTTGCAGAATATGTCATACAAATATCCAAACGTAATGAAGACTATATGAGACTTTCCATAAACATTCGACTGTGCTTACGTTAACTGACTAAGCTGTAGAATTATTACATGTAATCAGTTCAACTTTCTGTATATTGGTAGCCATGATGACATCATATGTTGATGTCACACATGCGTATGGTGGCCTTTACCTGGCCTTTCTCCTTCCCCTCTGATGCAAGAGTGCATAACGCTTACACTCACACCATTTGGCATGTGTTTATTGGCAGAGCTGGGTTATGTTCAAGGTGTCTGTTTGACTTGGATGGATTGTAATCTTTTAAACAAACAAACTGCAAACCAGAGCCAAGGCTCGACACCCAGCTGGCAAGACCTGCGGTTAACACTGATACGAATGTTACCTCACTTCCCACACAAACACGTTGCACAGTGCCTCGACTTGATGTGTTTCTTCAAGAAACTTCCAGTTTTTTGCCGTATTGGTGAGAGTTGAAGCACAAAATGTCGGCCAGTGCATATTTGTTTTGAGTTAACATTGTAAATGTTTATTGACTATCCGGTTTCCTTTCCCGCCGCGTATCTTTGGCCTACATCGGATGCTGCCACTTGGTTGGGACGGTCAAGGCTCATCGAACACTGCTGACCCGTGATCCTACCATCCACATCCGTTCTTCCCCCACCCGAATTTCCCGCTGAGCCATCCTTCATGGATCATTGATGGGCGGCCCTTTACCACTCTTAGTCCCAGGGTTCGTTCTTTGAATCCAGTGAGCAGTGGACACTTAAAAGCCTTTTTGTTGGGGGTGTGACAGAGGACATGCTGAGTGGCTCCAGTCTCTCCTTTCTGCCCTGACCCTGGCCTTTCCCTCAGACGCCCCCGCCGCCACCAGATCCCGCTTTACGTCCTCTCTAACACTTCCCATGTTCCCAGGTCTGTGCCAAGTGCTGCTCTGCTTTGGATTTGTTAGAAGCTGTTAGTTTGTATGAACTGATAAGGGAGTGGCAGATGGAGAACAAACATCCGTATCCAAATGCATCTGTCATAGCCCACATGTGTTTGACTTTGAAAATTCAATTCTTCTTTGGAGAGCCTTGAATTGAGTTTTAGGCAGACTGACTGGTGCGTTAAACACTTTGAATTAAAGTAATCCCTAGTAATGCATCCAATAGCATTCATTGCATCCATGACTTTTTATTTTGATATGCTTTGTATTATGTACTTGTTTTCTGTCGTTTGTGTCTTGTGCCATTTTTTTTATTGTTTCCAGGTGTGTTTTTTTAATGAATCTAATTATTAAGATTTAGGCTCAATCCCATTTCTACCCCTTTCCCCTACCCCTCTGTTTTGTGCTTTTACGTGAAGGTGTAGGGCTGTCTTGATTCTAGTTTAAGGGGAAGGGCCAGGAAGCCCTTTAAACAAAGTTTTAACATGGCTGTAGCTGAATTATGCCGAGGAAATGTAAGCATTATTGACATTAATACAAATTTTAATAGAAAGTATGAATTTTTTATATGTTACATTCAATCATGTGTTCAAATTGCGATCATGTTATTCAAAGAAATGTTTGCAAAAAATCGCTAAGGATTGGTGATATTAAACCATTAGCTTTACTGACTGCACAATAGTGCCCCAATATGTCTTGATGTCTGATCAGCGTTAATACTGTAGACATTAGCTAAACCCTTTTCTCAAATATTGACAATCCGAGAGCGAGAGAGAGATAGAGAGTTGCGTGTATGTATATCACTCTCCACAATGAGTTTACTGCAGAAAATTTTATTCTCTCTTCGCAGGAAAATACAATGAAGCGATTCAGTATTTAAACAGTATTTCAAATAATATATTTTTTAATAAAATAGAATTAGAATTCGGCCTTATTATGTCAATAGTGTCAGTATGTCAATATGTCAGTTTTCAACATTGTTAATAAGAAATGTTTCTTAAGCATCAAATCCGCTAATTCGTATAGTTTTAAACTGTGATAATATTTCACAATTTTACTGTTTTAAAAGTATCTTGATCAAATAAATGCAGCCTTGATGAGCAAAAAAAAAACTTAAAAAAACACACCGACCCCAAACTTATATATGGCTGTATATAAAATCTTTCGTATTTAATCTTTATATAATCTTAAACACCTCATTTACGCTTCATTTTATTAAATCATGTTTCTTTTCAGAATCTCATGGTTTCATTGTGGCTTTTGGGACGCACTGTATGTTGGGGAATTTTGTTTCTTGTTTCATGCATTTGGTCTCCTGACAAACTTCTGTTCCTTTTGTATAACATTACGCTCAGTAAATATACCCACCCTAGGAAAAACTTGTATAATGGCCCAACTATTGTCGTCAATATCCAAGTCTAGAAGGAAACTTAAGATTCAAACAATTGTGAGAATTTGACCTTTACTTTTTTTTTGATTGAGCCAAAACTTACAGCATAATCCCAGCTAACAGAGCAATCATCACTGAACGATATATTACTGAGGTATTTTGGTTTTTGGCAATAACAGAAACCATCTACACTAACATAATATGTAAATCAACTGATCACATGTTTTATTGGCTTACGTTTGGAAGAAGTTACTGACTGATGTCACTAATCTAAAGACTCATGCTTTGTCAGCATTAATTTATTTAGTCACTGTGCAACCTCAAGAACTTCTTGGATTTTTTTTTGATAGTACATAGCAGCTCTGTTACATTTTATATACAAAAGCAGTGCTTTTAATTTTGCATGCACGCAGCCTGACCAGAAGGAAGTGACATTCTAGAGCAGTTCAGTGAGATTTACTTAATCACAATCATGTGTTGGAAATCCACAGTGTACCACTAAGAAAGGTCAGCCTGTGTGCTTTGAGACACTGGAAGGTAAAGACGTCATCTTAGGTTGTCTTTAATACATTAAAGTCAAAGTCAAGTGGCTAACAGGGTTAAATGGCACTTTTAGTGCCGATTTTTTTCCCTGCAATCCTTGTCCAACTCCTTACCCTTGGATCAGATATAATTCAAATTGAAAACTAATTTTAAAATGATTAAAGTCCCAAAGTCAGATTTTAGAGATTTTGACTTCAGTTAAAGTTTATATAAACATTTTTAAAGATTTTAAAAATAATGTAAGATACCAACTATATGTAATAAACCAAATAAAAATTAAAATAATTAAATAAAATGAAAGGACAAAAGTAGAGTTTAGGAATCCATAAAAAAAAAAAATGAAATTCATAAGCACGCACTATTGTCTGACCGACACGGTCTCTGGAGGAGTTAAGCATCTAAGCGCCATTGTGGCGTCTGAGATACTGTGGAACAGGCACAAAAGTGTTAAACACACACTGAGGAGTGAGTCCCAGCTGACCTCTCTCACACACTCCTGCTTTCCCTGTGGCTGTGGAGGTCCGTGCCAGGTCCCTGCCGAGCAGCGACTGCAAACAGGGGCCGTAACTCAGGTCAGATGCTTTGTCAGCATCAATTTATTTAGCAACTACTCAAGTGACACGTTCAAGCACTTGTTCTTGAATTACTTGGAAATGCTTCTGCCTGCCAGCTACTTTTGAGCAAAAGCATGGCATGTCAAGTGGCCATGAATTTGGGACAATTATATTAGAACTGCAGTGAAACGCTCTGAAAAGATGTTTTATAGTAGAATGAGAACTGAAAATCATTTAGTTAAGGAATGTTTCATCTTTTAGTCGCAATATAAGAGTACATAAACACTACAAACATACATAAAAAGGAAATTTGTTTGTTTTACAGCATACTGACTTCATGTAGTTTGAGTAGCCTGGACTCAGTTAGACTAATATAGAGAATTTCATCATGAGGAAGCACTCAAGTGTGCAACAGACAAGATTAGAAGGACTAAAACAAGTCCGCCAATACACATTTCCTTGTCAATCTATGGCTCAGACTCTGCAAGCTTAAACAAACAAACAGATGAATGGAGGCCTGTGGGTTGAGTTCACTATACCGGATAAAAAGAGCTGTTTCTGTTGTGACTGTACTGTTCCTGTCTGACGAGGAGATTCTTTCCTTTTCTCGCCTTTTGTAAAGGTGTTTTAGACATTCCAAAGTGCTACAAAGCCTCTACTTCCTAATTGTGGAATATTGTTTACAGAGGGCTCATTGAAGGACGGATTTAGCGTGCGGGCACGGCCCAAGAGGAGAAAGGATCTGTCAAAGCAGTCTGACAAGAATGATAACAAACACACTTCTTTTCACATATATACGTTGCTTAACTTTATTCATGTACTCTTTTTCGTTATGAAATTCACTATAATTACATATAGTACAATAATGGCTATTATTTTCTACAAAAGATAAATAATTTAAATGAGGAAATCGAAAAAAATAAATACGCAATTCATTCTTTATAACAGTCTTTTGGTCGGACAGAGAGTTGGGATCCATTCTTTGGAGGAGGATGCCGCTCAGTGTGACCACACAGGTACATTATGTACAAGTCGCTATTCATGGCAAGTCTGCTTACATTATAAAAATCCCTTCCAGTTGCTATTTCAAATACACAATTGAAAAATAAGCAAATATTATCAGCACTGATCTGGAAAAAAAGGTGGGGAAGTCACGAGCTGCAAATGTTGAACAATTGGCATTATCCTGTGTAAAATCAACATCCAGACCACAATTTCAAAGTTTGGTTCACTTAATTGTCTCTTCTTTTCCGGTCACGAGACAGGAAGGATGACATCTTTCCTAAAGACTTCAGTAATGGATGTAGGTAACCTGCTAGCGATTGCAGATAGCTGAATATCTCCAAATGGTTTCCATTGAAGGAGGGTGCAGAAAGGTTCTTTGCCCGGGAGGAATTGCTGCAGATTCTTGCACACATGTGGGCCTCTTTTTCGGGTGTTCTAACAAACAGGAACTGACCATGTCTAGAGGAAATGGCTTTTTATGACTCAAATCCTAAACACAGGAATGGAACTATTTGGTAATTAGGACAAGTCACAGGAATATCGTTTGCGGTTCTTGACCTCCGGGGACTTGGACCGCGGAGGGCTGACACAACTTTTCGAACTCTCCATAACTGCCAGTTCCGATCAGTTTCTTGTGGAAATGGGAAGTTGCAGAAACTCACATGGTGCCTGGCCCGGCTCCCCAGCCCGTCAAGAGGACTCGTGGGCTGGTAGAAATGACCAAGGTTAAGAATTCTGGGCCTCAGTGATCTGTCAGCAGCGGCATGTCTTTTGGGCCCGACACGGCTGGACGGTCAAATCATACACCGCTCCAAGTCCCAGAAGAGGAGGACAAATCTGGTACACAAACATTCACATGAGCGCTTGGTGGATTGGTTGAGCGCTCAGCGTGCTTGCCTGCAGTTAGCTTACCCTTTCAGTGAACTTCAAACTCGAAATGAACTGCCTGGGCAAGAATATATGGAGTTATTCCTCCTTCCTCAAAATATCATCATTCCCTGAACTAATCTCACATAACATCATACGTCTTTTACTCAAGCGTCCATTAGTCCGCTGGCAATCTGCGATCAAACTAGGACTGTTTCGACTCAAGAGCACATACAAACAGTGAGACATCTGAAATACATTGGAAACTTGTTGGCACGCCAACACGTTTGTTAAAAGCTAATGCGTTTATTCCTTCCCTTGTAGTTGAGGATTGCAGTTTCTGAAGTATGTGTGCATATGTATATAGGTATATCTGTATGTGTGCAGGACTCTGTTTCAGTTCAGTACGAATTGCTGTTGATCGAAGGCACTTTGCTACGGTGTTTCTTATTGCGTCGTGGCTTCTTGGAGGACAACTCCTTGACGTCCGATTGGTTGTGATGGCGAGTGTAGCGTTTGCACTTGCAAGACGTGACTACTCGGATTTTGTATGTCCGGTTTGGTCCATTAGGACACTGGAGCTGTATCCGCTGGGTGCGGGAGTGAGCAGGAATGCAGCGGTAATCGGATGAGCTGCTTCTCCACCATTTTCCCCTTAGAATTGAGTTTGGCATCAAGTGAGCTGGAAGGCACTGACCAGAACACACCAGTTCTTTCACAGGTTTGACGCTTCGGCAAGATCCATCAGTAACAAAGCGGGTAGAACGCAGCTCCCGGCAGCTTACTTCAGAGACTCCTGGGAAAAAAAGAAGAACCCAAACAAATTAGTTAAATGTTTAGGGATGCATCTTAAATAAAACACAGCTACCAGTACTGGTATTTATTATAGTCTGTATGACATAATGGGTTTTGGATTATTTACAGCTACAATACACAAAACAATTTTTTCCCCCATGTTTTGTTATATACACAGGCATTAAGTAAATTTCCGAAAGTTGACTTTGTTGTGTGTTTTGTCGAGTTTCCCAGAAAAAGTTGTTGTGTGTCCAGCCAGCAAGGAAATGCATTATAAAATCTTATAATATTGGTAAAATATGTTTTTCATTAATCTGCTTTGGATTTGGCTAGCAAAGAAATAGATATGCTCTTGATTGAGGGTGAAATTGATGAGAATCCCAATAATTAGAAACCCACAGACCCTAAACATCATTGCTGGATTGTTCAGCACAGAAAGGACTGATTGCTTGTGCAATCAAAACTTTTGCAGTAAGAACTTTTGCATTTAACGTAAGCTCAAATTTTTCACTTTTAATGTGTCAGCTAAAGAGATGAAAGTGAGGTTGGAAAGATCTGTTTCCTTCTTCGGGCTCCTCATGGAGAAGAACAAAGGATTTATGTGTGTGATGAGTTCAGGTTCTGCCTCCCCTGATTCTCAGAAAACCTGATCTGATGTTTTATGAGGAGCGGGACAAGAGCCAGAGGAAGATGAACATATCTCAACATGACCCCACACTGACCACCAGAGAAACTACAGCACACGTCACCCCTTCAAGAGCAGAGTGTGATATCTTTCTCCACCCCCCAACGAGCCAGTATAACGTACATGCTTGACTTGATAACTGTTTCCTTATGCTGAAACACAACATCGTTTTAGAGGTGTCCACTGACATAATTAGATATTTGAAATTATCTCGTTGACAAATTGCTCAGTCCTTAATTATTTGTGTTATTTATTGTTATTGTCATGATTTCATTACTCTGTTCATTGAGGTTCGCTTGTTATTATTTTCAGAATATCTGTGTATTTATTTAGCAATAAATTTAGACATTCCAATTTCTCAAACGCACTTGCTTTTTTCAAAATCTAGATTTATGTTCTGGAACCAAGCTCTAAGAGAATCGTTTCCTAATTCTGACATTAACATACACAAACACACACACACAGAGTATATTGTTAGACCTAGGTTTAAATTCACAGTAGTTTTACTTTCCACAGGTGGGAGTCATTCTCTATCAAGGCAATACCCTGAAGAAATGACCCCTTAGAATAACTTCTCACATTTTCAACTACCCTGAAACCATACTGTTGCAATTAGATGGTTATGGAAAAGCAGACCTTGTCTAATTATGTAAAATTGGGGATATAAGAACAAAAAAAGGGTTATCGAACTTAGTGCATCACTTGCGCTGGTGAAAAGGTGGAACGGCAAATGTGCTTTATGAACTACTATAAAGCTTTTATTTAAAAGTGGCCACAATGATGTAGAGTCAATACAGGAATATGCAGTTTCGTAGAAGTAAATGATTTCATGTGTAGCCTACACACTGTATATATCTTACACTTTAAAGGGTGAATTCTAAAAGCCGTGGTCGGCAAAACAATCTGTTATAAACAAATTGCTATCAAATTGTTCACCCCGTGAACTTTTCAGTTTCTAATTTCCATTTTAGATAACAGATCTATCTAGCGGAAACTGCCTAATTATATTTGACACAAATTCCTTATCATGCCTCTAAAACACTCCAAACATGCAAAAACTTATTAAAATACGCATATTCTTTGAGAGTATTAAAGTGTAGGCCTATTTTATTCAATTTGACTTGTATCATTAACTTGTATTTTACTTAAGTGATTGCTTGAAATAGCTGAAATTAAATTCTAAATAACTAAGTAAACTAATGAAATTAGGCTACTTGAAAGGTTATTAATTTATATATATATATATATATATATATATATATATATATATATATATATATATATATATATATATAGATTTAGTTCAGTGTTTTGATGTTGACTGATACGCCCAATTTTAAGAAGAAAATGTAAAAAAAAATCTTACAGTAATAATAATAATAAATCCATGGTCTATTATATTTTACGCGTTGAGGCTTTGATAGAGCTCAGTGCTGTTAATTAAATATATATTTCTCTTTTACTTACCATAAGTACGCGAGTTGGCTGATGACCTCCTTCCTCCGTTCTTAGCTCGGTTCATTGTGTTGTTATTAGAAATTTGTATCTGCTCCTCAGGTCTATTCATGTCCTCCGTGTATTCTGGTATAATTTCTGTAGCATCATTTTTTAAAGCTCTCCATCCGTGTGCAGCTGTGAAACATCCCTGTAGCAGCAGCAGCAGCAACAGCCGCGCGCCGCACTGCACGAGCGCTAGAGACACCTGCATGCTCAAACACAGAACGAGACGTTCAGCGGGCAAACTCGGACCGGTTTTCTTCTCTTCGTGAGAGGCTTGCCTTTTTAAAGTACCACAGGTTTTGCAAAAAACCCAGATAATTTAGCGCTTACACGAAGTGGGAGGGATTTCAGAGACGCTCATTCAGAAACTGATAGGGAGGAAGGGGCACGCGCAGAAGTGTAAGGTCAACTCGGAGAGAGAAAAGTCATCTATTTTTCACCAGAAATGAGACAGCATGTCTTCACTGCTGGGTTTCATACTGTGTCTTTTTCTATTGTCTTTACTAAGAAAAATCAAACCAAATCTGACGTTTGGACATACTTTATAATTATTTTTAATAAAATATTTTTAGAGCCTACTATTTAATTTTTATAGAAGCAGTGTGCTAACTATACTAAAATGTCTTATCGATATGAATTGATATGAACGTTTTCGTAAAGGAAAGTTCTGCTAAAGTATCTTTTGAGTACGTGACGTGTTTGTTTTGCTAGCGTATTTAGCGACCGACATAACTTACGTTATGTGACTAACTTGTAATAAGTTAAATCATTACTGATACATAGCCTACGCTTGTATTAACGTTGACTAACCGCATATCTTTTGTTTTGGCTTCCGTTTTGACTCGTTTCTGTACGCGTATCTTAGGGACACGTTAGCATTATGACTACAAATTGATAAATATGAATTATCGGCGTGACACGCAAAAGATGCAGATGCTTTATGGCACGTAACTGTCTTGCATCAACGTTAAACGCGTCGCTTTGTACAAACACTGCCCTCTTGAGGGAGCCCAAACAAACAAATACCTTGAAATGGATACTGTTTCTTATTTCTGGCATATAGTACACATTCTGTTACTCCTGTCAGTTAAGCTAAGCAAAGGATAGAAAATATCTCGGTATGCATGACACTGGTTGAGCAACTACTCTGATACGTTGTGTCCGCCAAGCGTTCAAGCTTAGAAACCGCTTTGGCTGAGAAAAAAACGGATCTATTGTGACTCTTCTTTTCGTCCTGTCATCATGAAGATCACAATGTCCACCACAGGCCCAGTCTGATTGTAGCCTATGTTCTTTCCCTGTCATTCACTGGCTGTTTTTATATCTCTTTGGGTTTGTACACAGAAAACACAGTCTCCAGACATGCTTTATCAAGATAGCAGCTTGAGCATAAATAACACTTCGATGTGTTCCAGATTTACTAGGGCTGCCAACGAAATATATTTTTATAAAGAAGAAAAAAGGTAACACAATGTCAAAGCCACATAAACAAAGCATTTAACTCATCTGGACTGACAGGGCTGAACTCAATGCATATGAAATGCAAACATACTGACTTGCAGCTGAGCATTAAAAACGTTTTCAGATAAGATGGAACTGGGTCAAAGTTGAGCAGAAATGTTTCCCTTGCAAAAACAAAAAGTGTTTTTGGCCATGCTAATAATTTTTAGCCAAATATATATATATGTGTGTGTGTGTGTGTGTGTGTGTGTGTGTGTGTGTGTGTGTGTGTGTGTGTGTGTGTGTAGTGCTTCCGTCTGCAAATTCTTAATGGTGGTTCAAAGTGTCCAAATACTTTTTGTTTCCACATTTCCAAATATATATATATATATATATATATATATATATATATATATATATATATATATATAAAATGAAATTCCTTACATGTGTAATAATAAAGTGGGAAAATGATCTTGTATCTGCCATAATCAGGGTCATTTTTCACACTGAACTAGAGTTTAGGGGATACTCTGAGGGATATAGTCATTATAACATTTCACAAAGCCTGCCAAGAGGACACATAGATATAATAAGTGGTAAATGGAGCCATTTTGCATCAAAAAGTCAGCGATTTCTTCATTCAGATGTAGATTATACTATTTTAAGATGTCCTTTGGACTGATATCTAATTTGGAATTACAAATATTATTATAAATGAAGCATCTGTGCAATGTTACAGAAGAAGAAAAAAATGATGGATCATTTTTTATCCGTGATTTATAAAGTACAGCTCCCCTGCATCTCGTGAACATATAATCTTACACTTCTCAATCAGCCAAGTCATTTACATTTGTCATTATTAGCGCATTTTTCATGTTGAAAAAACAATAGTTTGAAATTTGAACAGAAATAGAAGCACATTAGATGTTTAAATAAACCATGACTAGCTGAATCATACTGAAAGCGCTTCCAAGTCTAAATCATGTTTTTAAAGAGTTCATTTGAGTTAAAGAGCAGCAGAAACCTCAGCTGTGGTTTCGCAGTGCGTCTCGGCAAACCTTGCTGACCACTGGGTCTCTGTGTTAACCGCTCTGAAACCACTCAATGTACAGTGGTGCCACAAGTGCATTTGTAAACCCACCTAGCATATTATACAGTACGTTTATGCATTGATGATTCCTACGGCTTAAGCACACAAGCTGGCAGTGCAGTCAAAACTAGCACGGTGAGAAAAAAGAACGTAGCTAAGCTATTAAAGTCATTCTGGTAGGGTTATGCACAAATTGGTTTTGTAGTTATGAGAGATTCTTACAGAGAAATATTGCGCCTCATGTTTCTCTGATTCACATTGTTACAATCCGATTGATAATTTTCTGTAATAATTGATTTATTTATTTGATCAAATCTGATCCAGGATTACTGGAAGAGAAGAACAACACCTCTAATGCAGATGTATTTCTGTTCACAAAATGTTAATATATGGATTGCAGATGTGTAGATCACTTGTGGATTATTGTAATGTTTTTTTAGCAGCTGTTTGGACTCTTATTCCGACGGTACCCATTCAATGCAGAAGAGCCATTGGTGAGGTTCTGATGAATAGAAAGACGCATCTACATCCCTGGTGCCTGAGGGTAAGGAAATTTTTAGCAAAATTACATTTTTGGAAAAAAAAGTTGCTGCCTGTGTGCTTATGTCACCATTCATAAGTTGTATTTTCTAATTACAATAGTATTAATATCTTGTTTTGGTGAGTATTAATATCTGTCAGCGTACCTGTAATGGAAATAGTGCAAAAAGTCAGATTTCACAAAGATTCACAATTTAGCACGTTGTAATTTTCAACGGAAAACCATCAAAGAGCCGTAAGTCATTGTAAGAGCCAAAAACAGTTTTTCATAGTAAATGAATTGTTCATTCACTTGGTGAAAGTGTCTCCGAGTGTATGTGGAAACACTCAGTGATGATGTGCTTTTCCGATGGAGCGTCATCATTTCCCAGAATGCTTGAGAAAGGTGCGTTAATTACCCATGAACATATAAAAAGGCTCAGCTGCTGAGCATGCAGGAATTTATTTAGGTTCTAAGAGTGGGAGGGAAAAAAGGAAGTTATTTCAAGAGCATGTTTCAAAAAGCTCCACACGTTTGCTTTTTTATGGGATCAATAAAACCAGATAACAAGCATGTGAAAATAATCTTGCTCTCTGGTATCTAATCCAATAAAGACTAATTATAAGCAGGACTAATAAACAGGGTCATGCCACTGGTTGTCATGGGAAGGTAGCTGATGATGGAGTAGCAGGAATGATATTCCCACCGGCCACCCACACTGAAGAAACTGTGCTGAGAAAATAAACCTGCTTTGGGAAGGGACAGGTTTCAGACACCTCACAGTGTGGACTTTCCTTCCGTCTGTTTTTGTCGATGCTGTCGATTTGTCATGGACTGCCAAAGACAACAGACGTGTACGTAAATCCTACTTTGTGCTCCTGATATATTGTTACAACCTTCTTCTCTTTGGTCTCCTTAAAGTCAGAGGTCAGTCTAAAAGGTCGTTTTGGTTGTCAGCATGCCAAGCTTTTGATTTATGCACAAAATGTTATTTGCGAGGAATTCATAGTGTCAGACTAAACACATGCCGCAAAACCTGTTTAGAGCTTATTGTGTTTGATGACATTTCCGAAACACTTTCTGAATATTGATTTTTGCTACTTTGGATCTCTGCCGCCCATATCGAGACTTCAGTGTCATCCAAAACTAGCAAACAGATTAATACCCGACCTTGCAAACAAGGGTCAACTGTGAAGCCTGTTCTTCATTAACTCGTGTTTCGCTTTTGCATCTTAGCTCATGCTGCATTTGTGCACCAATAACGCAGATGAAGACCCTTTTTCATGTGGTTTTTGTGTCTGTGGCTAATTAGAGATCATTACGGTTGATCTCCCGCAATAATGAAGTTGCGCTTTAGATATGTCTAATTTGTTGTTCTACACGACTAGGAACAAGTGCCGTGTGCGTATTTCACAACTGAAATCAAACAACGCCTTGGGAAAAATAACAGTGCATCCAGCTTTAAATTTCTTCCAAATTTGCTTCCAAATCAAACACTCCCGCCAGTATCTCACCAGCGATCTGACTTGGACCCTTAGGAGCCGTGCAGCCATATTCTGCTGTTCTTTACATGACAGTTCTTTAATAGATATCAGACGCACTTGGCAAGGCCCCGCAGGAACGACACAACAGCAGAGTGCAGGAAGATGAAACGAGCAACACCACTGCGGGCACAAGTGCTTGGAAGAGGATCTGAAGCCCATCCATTCCAAGAATGTTCTCTCCCATATTTCCCAATAATTAGTGCTGCTCCACAGATGTTCCTTTTTTTCTTACGTTTTCATTATGGGAGCACGCAGTGAAATGGGACAAAAAAAAAGTTGAAAAAGGGAAACATCATATGCTTTTCATTTAAGCCGGTCATTAATGAAGACGACAAAGGAAAGGGGGGATATCCTTCACAAGAAGTGCCACTAATAATGAGATTTTAAAAGATTGGCTTTTAGGAAATTTGAGATCTCCTGCCAAATTATCTACTTGGAATTTAGTCAAACAACAAAGTTTTCATTATCATAAATTCAGTCCTGCAATATTTTAAAAAATATTAAACAATAAATTAGTATGCATTAATTCGACATATTTATACAAACGTGCAGTGCATGACCTTAAAGAATTAGTTCATCCAAAAAATCAAACTTCAATAATTGTAATTAAATGCTTAAAAAAATTATGAAAGTTGTATATAAAATGTAAATTAAATATATTGAAATAAATATTTATTAATTTTATTTTAAAATTTTTACTTAAATTGAAATATTTTCAAAAACCATATATATATATATATATATATATATATATATATATATATATAGTGCTTTCAAACAATTCAGTTATTGTTAATGTACACATACTGTCAATGTGTAAATATTTGTATTTATATATTTATAAATATTGACATATTTATTTTATATTTAGTTATATATAAACATATTTAAGATTAGTAATATTTTTCTTCAATATATACATGCATGTATGCATAATACATGTACACAGAACACACTAATATTTTTTATAAGCAAAAACTTTTATTTTGAATGTGATTAATCGCAATATATATATGCATGACCTTAAAGAAGTAATGTAATTATTTTAACTAAAATTTTCTGATAGCTTTAGCAGATGTTTTAAGAAACCTACCTATAAAGCTATGTATAAGTTCACTTAAGACAAAAGCTGCTTTAAACGCTTTAAATCAATTCATTCCATTAATTTTAACTGCATCCTTATTTTACAGCAGGATTACCAAAGTTACCCAAACTTTCAACAGTACTGTAGCTTTTCAAGTAGGTCTCTCGAAGCATCTTGAAGACGTTGCCACAGTTTTTCTGGATTCAGTCCATCACAGTTTGTTCCGTTTCTTTATGTTTTTCCAGACAGACTGGATGATGATCAGATCAGATCTCTGTGTGGAGATCTCACTGGCTGTTGTCAGACTCCTTGTGCAAAGAAGATTATTACAATGAACGGCTAAATAAATGTTTGGAAATGTCAATTAATATTTCCTACTGACCCACTACACCAAATTTTTTTTTAGTTGTTGAAAATACTAGCGTTCTGATCATTTGGAGCACCTCTGTATATTGATTTAAGTCGGTGATCATCCCAGCCTGCTCTGTGGTCCTGCATGGTTTGTGAGTGTGACAGGGAGGAGCCCCTGGACATCTCTCTCAAAGGACCCCACAGCTGGGCTCGGGTAATTGCTGTGTGCACATGGTCATGAAAAGAGATCGGCCCTAGTGTCAGACCAATTGATTTGAGTGTTTTCAATGATCCTTGTGGATATATGAAGTCTGAGCTGGTCATCCCAGGTGCTCCAAACAAATCCTAAAGGACCTTAAAGACCATTCGCATTTTAAAATTGTCCGTTGTGATTCTGTGACGGAGCGCTGGATTTGAGTATGTAAAAGAAAGTATTACGTTAGTGTGCAGGTCATGGTACAAGGAGCACAGGACCCAAGAGGGAGACAGATTTATGGAAGCGTTTGTCTCCATCTGTTGGAGACAGACTATAAACTCTTACCATAAAGCATCTTTCGGATATGTTTCTAATTTATGAATAAACATAGTGCATAAATAATATACATACTGCACTTCCATTAATGCATAAATATTCACACATGCTGACCCAAAACCTTAAACCTGCGCTCATATTTTATAATGATCTCTTTAACAAATATATAACACGTAGTAAAACATGATGCCATGGACATTAAATCTAGTTGCGGATGTAGTGAAGTCAGTCATTTGCTCAGTATTTGTAGATTTGCTGAGGCAAGTCAAATGTTGCATTAAAGTCTGTTCACAGTTGAATGTTACCCTACTTATCTCTGTTACCTAACAGGAGTAATTAGGGGCTGTTGTGAGTGCTTTTTCATGTGCCCCATTCTGTTGTAATCAAAGACCGCAGAGGCCCTCAGACACGGACTGCTTGCAACACACTACGAGAACTAATAGGGTATTGTCATGCAAACTGTCCATGCACATGAGAAATTAGTCCCTCTCATGCTCTAGGAGGAAATGCAAAAATAATTTATTATTGCACTGAGCAATATGAGTAATATGAGACAATGAAAGTTTTTTTTTTCTGTAAAGACAATATAAGAAAAAAAGAAGGGTTAGCAAGGTTGAGAATAATGTTTGATTAAAACATTTAGACAAAAAATGTTTTTATCACTTTAACATATGCCTCAAACATTATATATATATATATATATAGCCTTAATGAGCACAAGTGACTTCTTAAAGACTAAGATTCTTGAAAAATCCTAAAGATCCCAAATCTTTGAACACTAATGTGTATATATATATATATATATATATATATATATATATATATATATATATATATATATATATATATATATATATATACACACATCATATTTAAAAACATTACATAAGTTATTTGAATAAAATTACTTATAGTAACCCTAATATTTTTATAATAATTTGCCAGTTATGGGTTTAACAATGCATTCTCCCAGATAGCACTGAATAAATCTGTAAAGAAAAAAAAGCACAACATTTGAATTTTTGAGATTTATTTTCAGACATCATAAAACAAAAGAACATTTTCCAATGTAAGAAAAATAACTGTGATTTAATCAAGTGCACTTCAACAAAGTGTCTGTAGAAGCTGTACACCTTGCTTTGTGAAGTGAAGACATGAATCAAAAATATATAATCCATCTTCAGGATAAGGCTTTAAGGTGGGATGTTTAGACAGCCTGTGTCATGTGAATGCATTCGTTTGACCTCCACTTTAAGCGATCTGTATTTCCTTTCCTGTTTAAGTCAGATTAAAACGAAACCATAAGTCTATTGTTTAGTCGCATCAAGCAACTCCTGAACTCAAAATGCAAAACATAATTTGAGAGTGTGAACATTTGTGCCAAACCCTCCTGCCAAATTTGCAACTGCTGAGGTTTCCATGTCCTTTACAACAAACAAGTGGTCAATCATTTACAATATCACATTACAGCAACAACACAAAGCATACAGGAGTAAGAGACGGCACATAGACGATATAGAGTTACATGTAGTCAGCGGCGTTTGAGCAAGTGTGTGCGCGCACATGAATGCAACGATGTGCTTGTACACATGGACAAAACAAAGAAGCGAAAATACACAAACAATGCAAGTGCGTCAAAACTGCATCACCTTAGTTTGTGTTATTAAAGAAAAAACACTGATAATGAGACATAAATACAAAATGACCAAGCAGCATTGTGATTCATTGTTATATACTAATGACATCATTAAGCCATATAGTGGTACAACCGTTTTCATTTAATCTTCCCTGTATAATTACATTGTTTACAATATCTATACACTGTGTAACATACAATCGGATACATATGAATAAAAGGCAATACATAGCAGGCCAGTTTGTGCAAACCACATGGGTTATCAACAGCAGATGGCAGTGTTTCTCCTTCCGCAAATCCAGTTCTGAAAAGGGTGTGTTCTTCCTCGCCTTGCAGCCAACAAGAGCCAGCAAACACATCTTTATGTTGAAATTTCCAAATATGCGTATTCAAAATGTGTTATTGTTGCTTTTTGAGGTTAAAAGTTGCTGCTAAAATCTCTGAAAGCCCAAGAAGATCTCAAGTTCAGTTTTAATGACTGATAAAATCCCGTAGTTTGCTTGCCATTGGCACAGACCATCCTCATTGGTTCACGTGTTTTGTGACGGCACACAGGTTTCCAAAAGCTACAGTTGATTAGGTTGTATAAAGCCTAGGTCTCCAGATTATATTAAAGGAATGTTTATAGTTCGAATGCTTTCATACATATAGGTATTTGTCAATTTTGAATGTTCTTAGACAAAGTTAAATAAAGGATTGTGGATTAGCTACAGTGGTGTACATGTTGTGAAGTAGCCTGCAACAGTGTTACCTGTGAAAACAGACTTGGATGCTGTAATAGAATGTAAATTGTAAAATAATAAAGCCAAATAGACGATCAAAGCAAAAAGAACTGGCTAATATATGGACTTTTTAGCAAACAACTAGGTGTGTGAAACAAATGCGGTGTTTGCCATGGCACTCATGGCATTTCAAAGTAAAGTGGATGTCGACTACAATTTATTAGATATTTCTATTGTTAATAGATACTGGTCATACACAAATATTATGGACAGGTCATACATTCATATATGTCAACATCTAAATATGTATATACAAGTATATATATCTGGAATATAGAAATATAAAAAAGAGGCATAAGTAGTGCTTTGTGTTATAATCTAGCCTACGATTTGTACTATAGTATTTTCCTTCAGTAATAATAAACGTAGAGGCCCCTATTAATATTAGATCAATCAAATTTGAGAAATGAGACTAATTCAAAAAGCTACGCGTTTAAAACCTTTGCATGCACTTATTTCCAATGAAGTTTATGCTGGTTCTCCTTTAAAGAGGTCATATTATGAGAAATCGCATTTTTGGGTTAACTTTAAGAAATTAAAATTTCTTCCCAGTCCAAAAAAAAAAACATTCACCATATTTACACATCAATGTAGCCAAACCAGTCCCAAAGAAGCTATACAGAGAAAGTGGGATTTTTTCCCAAAACTGAATAAAGCGTAAAATGCAGGGAACTTCTGTCTGATCTGGATGGTTTGAACAGCACATTACTACCCAGACCTTTTTGTGAATCTTCTGCAATGATGCTGTTATTAAACGATGAATAGCATAAACTATATAGTTACTCGTCAATGTAACTCCCTTCACATGCTTAGATAGTAGTCTTAAAGGCACAGCAGCAATAACGGCCTGCTTAATTTGACTAACGTTATAAGTGGACCTCGGGGGAAATAATTAAATGATAAAAATACATACGATATGACCCCTTTAAAACCTGAAACAAGCCAGCAGTGCAGCAAAATGAGTCAGTTTCCAGTGCTAAATTGATTCTATCTTAAGGACAAAGCTGAGTCTATTTCAACAGCTACCCTTAAAAGTCTGATCTAAGCTCCACAGACCTAGCTTCCTACGATCTCTGAACTAGCAGTATGAAGGGGCACTGGGCCTCTGGGTAACAAACCTTGTGTAAGGGCACATCATTAGGCAGTTGGCATGGCAGAGGCTCTCCATCTATCGGACGTGTCTCTCTGGTCAAGGCTGACTGTGATCTTGTGATGGACAAAATGTGGCATGATACTTGGCAGTGAGAGACAGTGATTCCAGAGTAAAGAGATCTAATGGGGCTGATGCATTATCACTGCTGCATAGAACCGGGTTGAACCTGTTTGTAGCGTCTGTTGAATCCGAGCTACAACATACAGTCGGTTTGTTGTAGATCTATCTTGTTGATTGTATGCTACCATTCAGTACAAAGTGGAATGTTAATTTAGTGAGCGAATGGGGTGTGTGCTGGTACACAACAGTTTTGTCCTCCTGATTTAAAATGCTGGAAAGCCATAAAAATCTGGCTGTAGGTCTGTAAATGGGTTAAAAGGTGTATTCGGCATGCTAAATATACAAATAGAAATGGGTCGAGAAATCGGCATATTTCTGGTCAGTCGGAACCCATTGGATGATTGTGCTCTACTTTACAGATGACAATTGGGCTAATATGCTCCAAAAGTTGAATTTGTGAGATATACAAATAGTTGGGTACTGGAATGCTTTAGGTGTGCCTAGTGAAAAAAAGGAAGCTAATTATCATGGGGAATGATGCAAAAACAAAACAGTTGTGATGACATATAAAATGCTGCCCTTGCTTCTTCTAAAGCCTTAATTATTCAGATACGCCAGTAAATTTCCCTTTACCAGCCAGCTGGAAGCAGGGGTAATTATTCAGGACACTGACAACACCTCGAGTGAGTGTGTATGTGAGAGTGTGTTTGAATACACTTTGTATATCTCCATGCTTATGCTCTGGATGTATGCATACATTCTGTTAATATGCTTGGACTGAAATACATGTGGGAGTAGAGCACATTCTATCATTTGGTCTTCAACTTGCCCTCCTTCGCCAGCTTTTCGTTGAGTTGGCACAGTTGGCGCAGGAATCCATCATTCGGGCCGATCTCTCTCTTGTGTCTTACTGTAGCCGTTGCAACTCGTACATCCATCTTGTGACGGAGCATGAGGTAAGCGATGACGATGGTGGGCGAACGGCTGTAGCCCTCACGGCAGTGAACGTACACCTTTCCTAGAAGAGTAATAAGAAATAACGGTTAAAATAAGGCAGGTTTCTGGAGTGCCTACGAAGATCTGGTTCTTTGAGGATACAAATGAGGCTTCTGCCGCAACATCGGTTGATTGTGAAGCTTCTCAAATCAACCTTCGGACCAATTCCCCTCCAAACATGCAGTGACACACATACGCATTCATTATTGACCAGCCTGCTCTCCTGGAGGAATTCACCTTGCAAGCCTCCACTGTGCTTATTTGGCAGATGCAGCAGAGGATCTGAAACCTGATGCCTCCTCCAAACGCTTACTTACGTTTTCCCGCGAGTCTTTGTGCTGTTTATGTGTCAAGGAGATAACCTTCATTGATTCTTAAATCTCAGCTCCCTGTAGATCAATGCAGAGCTACGGCTATGCAAAACTACATATTTTTAAGGCAGAGGCTATGTGCACTGTGTAAATGGCAAAAAAGGCTATTTGTATTCTATTTACATGTAGTAAAAATAGCAGTTTTTTTTAAATCACCTGCTATTAGTAGGTAGCTACAAATTCCTATTACACTATGTTAGTAAGATTTTCTGCTATTTATACTACATACTGCAAATAGTGTAGTACATTATAAAACAGAATGCAATAATAACGTATTGACAGTAAATTGTAATTTTTACTCAATAGTTTATTTTCAATTCCTTTCATTTTTATTGACAATAAATGCACATGCTTTACCATCTACAACACTGGAGCTATTATTAGACAATCGTCTTCTGTGGTGTTATTATCCCAATCACACATCGGTGGCTGGAGTTAGTGTAAACAGCACTCTGTATTTTTAAAATCAGCTGGCTAGCTGGTTACTTAAACCTTTAAGTATGCAGGGGTTTTTTATTCACAGTGCAGGAGCTGTTTTGCTTTGGCCAAAAACAGGAATGTGTTTTTACGAGCATATATGGGTAATAAAAGAATACAGTTTTTTTATGAGCCCACGTACATAATATCACTGAATTTCACATCAATCCTCCGCAATGCACTTTTGCTACAAAGACTTGAAGTAAACTTAAAACAAGAACATATCTAAAACTAGACGACAAATCAGCCATCGAGACCCACCCCTATGCAGAGCGTATTTTTAAAACAGATTCAGTGTGACTCAGAGGCAGCGGGAGCACTCAGACCTTCATCCCTCCCACTGCTCATTGTGATTCAGCCAGCAAATTCGCCAGATGACATCAAGCCCACTGTAAGCACGGCTGTCGCAAATGTCACAGCTGAGCTCAGCCGGTCTACGAAGTGGCAGCATATATTCTAGAGGTTTTGTTTCAGCTTAAGCTCTCAGTGAAAAGATTAGTGTCCTCCCTCGACCCAGGCTTGGCGTCTGATTTACCGCTTACTGGGCTCCTGCTGCCAAGATGACTTGCAATTAAGATGCTTTATAATTGCTCCTCTGTGTTAGAGATGGCATAAAATCCATGCCAATAAAAATGGGTTTAAATGCACCAATTAAAACGACTGGTGTGAGATATCCAGGGATAAAATCTGTGTGTAGGGACTACCAGATCCAATTTGGGATACATTATTATCCGTGGATACATATACTGTAACAATTCAATAAATTTCATTGTTTTCTGTCCCGACTTTTGTTTGTTGTTTGCGCAAGCTAAGCATTAAACCGAATTGAGGAAAAAAGCAAGCTGGCATAAAGGAAAATAAGTAACTTGGTTTGTTAAAGAAAGGTCAAGTTATGAACAGAATACTTTGCATTCTAACTCAGCAGACATCGCTGGCTTCATGCTTATCAAGAATCTGTGTCAAAAGGATTGAACGAGATTTCTGTAATATCTTGGGACATTCTTGTCGGTTAATGGAAAATCAGTTTATGCAGGTCTAAAGTGGGTATTTTTGATAAGAAACAAAAGAGAAGAAGCACAAGCAGCTGACCTTTTCCATGTGCCAGAGCCTTATCGATGAAGTCTGCTGCTTCCTCAAAGAAGGCACTGATGTTGAACTGCTCAGTGTCATTGGCCTGTATGCCATGGTACGTGATCCCAGTTCCTGCGTAAAACTCTGCATTGGTGTTCACATGCATGAAAGAGTTTCCCTCTGCGACATTCAGAATGTGTGTCACACCCAGCCGCTGCAAACGCATCACATTCTGGGCCACAAACCTGGGGAACAGAAGAAGACCATGTGTGAGATTCACCTCAACCAAACAAAGCAATATTGTGATATCTTAAAGGTTCACCCAAAGATGATAATTTCCGTCATCATTTATTTACCTTCCACTTGTTCCTATCAATTTAGTTACCATCAACATTTTTCTAAATATCTTCTTTCGTGTTCAACAGAACAAAGAAATTCCTGCAGGTTTGGAACAACTTGTGAGCTGAGAAGACGATGACAAGATATTCATTTTGTGATGAACTGTACCTTCGAGGCAGTGTTGTAGAAAATTCCAGATCAATTGAGTCAAGGCAGATACCAGAAGAATGTTGAGTCAGTTAAACCAAGACCATGAAAATACGGCCATGGTCCTTCAGTCCAACACAATATTTTTTGCACTTGGCTTTGTCACTGACAATGTGGATTCGATCTTAACCTGAACTTGGGGAACTTCTGGTCTCAAATGAGCTGGTCTCAAGTACAATCCTGTCTTAATGTGTGTTTGCTGACAGTGATCTAACAAATCACCCTTTGTTTTTTCTTTTTTAAATGGAGACCTGTTTGCACATACAGTGATAATTTTTTCTTTTTTAAAAAAAAGCACAGCAAACTGTGTCATGAAAATTGTTGCCATTCATTATTGGTAGCGAGAAATCTCAAAATCAAATCTCAAGGCAATTCATAACTATTTTCAATTTCGTTAAACAAATCATACGCAATATAATATTGATGGTTTCCATTTCAGATTGAGTCAGCATTATTCCCAAATACATTTCTTAAGGTATATTAAAAAGTGATGACTTTTCTTGTGTTCTTTTCTCTCACTGCTGAACACCTTGTAATCATTAATTCTTGATAAAACAATTACATAACCCCTTATGTTGCATTATGTAACTGTTTATCAAGAATGCTCTCATTTTGTAGCTCCAGTAAATCCAAGACCCTGCCAACCCCACCCAGAAGCCTCAGCTATGGATCGGTCTGCTGTGTTTAGTTTGAGATTGATTGGAGTGAATTGTGGAGCCGCTTTTAGTTGGCAGAGATGTCGGCCTATGTCAGAGGGTCCCTGGGGACAGCAGTGTTCTAAACCAGAACAGACACACCAAGGAGATCTTGGCTGCTGCCCAGAGGCATACAAAGAGCCATAGGCGTCCAGCAGAGTGCCCAAAATAGGTCTGAGTCCTCAGAGAGAGAAAACAAGAGATGAGAAAAGAGATGAGCAGAATGCTCTGTCATGTAGTTGCATTGTCTCTATTCGGCTTGAGCACCTGGAACTCTTTCATCTTTGTCTCCTACAAATCCAGCCTCTTTATGTCTCTCTAGTCCACTCCTTAGCACCATCCAATGTTAGAATGAAGTAGATGAAATATGGGATAATAAATATATATATATATATATATATATATATATATATATATATATATATATATATATATATATATATATATATATATATATATATATAATTGTATATCCTAATACAATTATAATGTGTTATTTGCACAAACACTTCAATTTCAAAAGAACACCCTAAATAAAGATCAAGTCTCCAGGCCTTTTGGTTTATAACTGGAGGATGTAGCAGCCCATCAGTCTCTGTTTCTGCCAGCAGCAAAGGCTCACCAGTGGTGATGAAGTGATGGACTCAGATGCACCGCCCAACACCCATAATTCAAACTCTTCCCCCAGTGAGATCCTGTCTATATGGAGCCTTTGCAGATTGTGGTTATATTTCTCCCTGTGTTTGTGAATGTATGCGTGTATGCATGTGCATAAGAGAAAGAGAGAGAGAGACAGAGAGAGAAAGTGTTTGCTTTGCATCTTGTTCACCTGTCCTGCGCCGTTCACTGCAGTCCCTTCACATGCATTATTAATGTAAGTCTTACAAAAGAGAGGTGTGCTATGAAGAAAGTGGCCCATTGCCCCATACTGTACCTTTACATATGGCAAATGGTCCAAATGGAGTACTACCAAAATCATAGGATTTTATCTATTGTGTATAACCATAATGACTTTGTATTACTAAAGACAGTATCGTTAGATCATGTCCTACAGTCATAACACTAACTGAATTATAATCCCAAATGTTTGGCACGCTCTTATATCTGCACTTAGTTTATTAACGTGCTCTGTATTGGCAAGAATGCGAACAAACAAAACGGTGCAGTACATGCTGAACACAATGTGGACATTCAATCTTATCTAGATGGGTAATTATGGATGGGAATGGGATCATCTCATTTCAGACATAATTCTTTTGTAATATCAGTCCTAATATAATACTTTGTGCAATGTAATACAAGTGCAGTAAGTATTGTTTTGTGCACACTGTGCATATTGTGGAGGGAAAAAAACCCAGCTGAATTTGGTGTGCAGGGTGTATCAGTCTGTCTATTTATCAATGCATCATATTCGAAATGAATATAAATAAATATGGAAGCTACAGACAAGGCAGATACAGACATTAGAAGCTCAGTAAAAATGTTTAGTCAATATCAACAAATGACCCTATGTAAATTCCTGCTGCTCTTAGTAGCACAGACTAAGCCAGGCATATCCGGCTGTGGTTTTATGCTCAAATTGATTTGTTGTTACAAAGAGATAATGTGCTTGTTCTATAGTTATCCAATGTAATGATGCCTATATGTGAACTGATTTATTAAAAGAAATAAGTGATACCAAGGAACATTCACTATATATATATATATATATATATATATATATATATATATATATATATATATATATATATATATATATATATATATATATATATATATATCCAGCTGGTTTTTGAGTGTTTATGAAAATCGAGGCAGATTTGCTGCTTAAAAGTTCCAGAAATGAAAATTATTGCATTATAGAAATTTATGAATGTATTTACTTTAATTAAATACATTTACTTAAAATATATTTTTTAAAAAAGAAACAAAATTGTGCCTTATAGACTCAACATGTTTGAAAAAACACAGAAGTAGATAATACTTCTGTTGATGTTCAGGCAAAATTATTAGCTAATGTTGATCATCTCAAAATGACCAAATATTGAACATATATAAATGTCTATGAACCTAGCTAGCTGTGGTATATTGGTGTATTTTGTTTTTCAGTATTTTTCATCTTCCTCAAATTCAGCACACCTTTAGTAACCATGAAGTAATATGAATCTTTGAGTTGAGTCGAATTTAAGAGTCACTGGAATGATTCAAAAGTAGTTTGTTTTATTTCTTAACGATTATTTTGATTAGATGCACTCAACAGCCAATTTATTTAGAATTAGATATAGACTTTCTAATTCATGCGGCGTTTAAAATACTTTAATGCATTAGACAAGGACAAAAATCAAGAACTTTATTTACTTCATTTATTTAATTTTACTTTTATTTTAAGTTTGCTCTACCAAAAACAAATAAACATGCATTTTATTTACGTATGTAAAATTAACATTTATTAAATTAATTGATATGTAAAACCAGCGTGTCCGTGCGTGTAGGCTAAGATTTGTCACACTGGGAAGTTGTAAACAAAGGATTCCGAGTAAAAGGTCACTGTTACAAATTTTTTTAGCAAGAATTGTGCTGTTGAATCGAAAGGGGTTTTAATAAGCGCGTCGTAAAAATAAATAACTCGTCAAACCCCCTTGAGATCGTCTCCTCTTTGTATGATAGAGGAAATGTGGCATTAATGTGCAATAGTAACGGTTTAATAATACAAAGAAACACGTGACTGAGGTCGAACTGAAGCGATTTTGTAACCAGTGATCTCAGAGAGATAGCGAGATGGTACCGATAGAGGACGGTCGTGGAGAAAAACAGCTTCTCTTGCAGTCTGTCTCAAACTGACTCACTGTTTAAACGTTAGCAAAAAATCTCCCGTGGTTTCCTGATCGTTCTCGTAGGCGGAGAGCTGACACGCTCCATTCACAGGTTTGTTGTTTCGCACCTGAACACCGCAAAAGATTCAGTTAATGTTCACTGAGATGGTTTACCTACCCATCCGTTATACAGATCAACAGCCTGCTCCACAAGCACCACATTTATCCGGCATTTGAAAGCAGCTACCTGTCAGTGTTTTCCTGCCATGAGAAGCAGCACGCGAGTCTCCATAAGATCGCTGAACTTACGCATTGCCGATGTAAATCCTGGGAAAGACCTCGTTAAAATGTTGTGCTGGGAGGCTGTAGAAACCGCTGCCGTTGGACAGCAGCTTGTTGAGTTGTTGTATGGTCGCCTCGGCGTCTGGCACGGTGACTTCCAGTGGTCCCTTCGCGGGGCTGTGGTGTTTCTTCATGCTTCAGTCCTCCTCCAAAAGCAAAAAAAAAAACAACAACAAGTGTCTAGTGATGAAGATGTCACGGCTTTCGATTCCCCAGCATTTTATTTCCCTCCCCTGTCGGTGCTGGTAGCGTGCTCTCCTGAACGCAGGCAGGCAGACAGACACACCCGGGACTCGCCCACCGGCGGTCTGATGTGATGCTCCGGTGAGGTCGCTAACAGAACTGGCGGAAGATGGCGACAACGCGCCGATGCACAAGTCATTGAGAGACGCTTTAAACATCTCTCTCTCTCCCTCCCCCTCCCTCTCATCTAATCCATTCACATTTCTGACAGGTTAGACGGCATTTCATGTTTTCATGTGGCCTGTTGTGCGTAAACGTGTGTCCGTAAGGCTCGTTATATACACGCTTATTGATCTATTAACACTAAGTCTATTCCCAAACATTACCCCTCCCTTCATGTAAGGCTTGATTTGTGTGTTAATTGATGTTGTGACGGGCGGGGCCTGGAAGGGATTTTTGTTCATTTATTTCTCTCGTTTTCATCCAACAAGTGGCTTTTAAGCCTTGTGTTTTAATACTGAACCTGTGACCCACTTTCAAGCCAATTACAAGAATTCCCATTAAGAAAACTTGTTGGTTGGTCCAAATGTGTATGTGACAGGAAAAAAGTAGGCCTAATTGTCGGAGTAATTTAATTTAGTTCATTTAGGAAAGTGGTTGTGGATTCCTGACGCATGTGAAAAGTCATAATTGTTTTGTTTTGACTCATATTAAAAAAAGGACTAGATTTTATTTATTATATAAATACAATAGAAATCTTGCTTTTGTTTAGATACCCAGTACGTATATGTGTATAATATTTATTTTTTTAGTTTTATATAGTTTATTGCCATAAAGCTGAAATAAGACATCAACCAAAAAAAACAATAATGACTTATGGTTTTTCATTTGAATTATAGGCACACAACATAGAATTCACACATTAGCCCACTTTTATATTGCCATAAAGTCAAATTTAACTGAGGATTCATATGCATTTTAATAATAGGGCACTACTGAAGCCCTTAGTAAGGCTTTTGAAGAATGATTCCTATTGTTTTCCATCTTGCCATCTGCTAGTCTGCTCACTATCTACCTCTAGCTTGTATCAACTGCCTTAAATAATAATAATAATAATAATAAAGTTTTAAAAAAGCCTGCAAATAAAATATTATAAGCCTCATTCCTAATTATATATTTAACCACTAGAGGGAGCCAAGGCACTTTTTTTGGATGGTAAACAAATCCATGCTGACAGCGAAAAAGCTGTTAAAAAGATCAGTGGTTTGAAAACACAAAGAAAATGAAAGAAACTATGTTTGGCCTGCCTTTTTAGTCATGCATGTTTATTTTAACTTGTTTGACTGCATTCATTCATGGTTTACCAGCTTAATCACCAGAAAAGAAAACCTGTTGTTGTTGTTGTTGTTGTTGTTGTTGTTGTTGTTGTTGTTGTTTTCTTCCTAGAAGAGTGATATGACTGCATTTTAATTGTTATCTCAGAGATGTATTTCTTAAGTTCAAAATACTGAATGCAGATAATTTCCTCTAATACAAAAATATAATAATAAAAATATTCATATATATATATATATATATATATATATATATATATATATATATATATATATATACATACACACACACATATACATATATAGATAGATATATAAAGGTGTTTTAACTTCAACTTTTAACTTGTTACCCCACTGCCTAAACTAAACAAAACATTTTGACAGCGTTAACAAGTTCTGTTTTGTGTTTTGTTTTGTGTAACATATCTTAACTAAAATAAAAACTGCACATTAAATCCATAAGTCAAGCGAGCAGTAGTGTCCTTATTCCAGCTGTCTTATGTAAGAGACTAAGCATTTCACAGAATCCAATCGACGACTTTGAGAGCACAGCTGATCAATGAGAGAAGAGTGATTAGAGCTGGTCTTGTGTCCAATAACAGTTGACCTCTGGTGTGGCTTCTGTCCGGCAGTTGCATAAATACAATCAATCTGACTTGTTTGATTATATTTTGGATGAGGAAGTCAGAATGTCTTACATATTCATTGTGACTTTGCCCTCTGCGGATGACATGCTGTTACAATATTTGACACTGAAAGGCAGTCATTGTCTGTTGCCATAGCAATACAAGGAGGTGCCATACAATTCCATAGCAACAAGCCTATCAAATATATATTTTTTTGCTTTTGTTTATATTTCTTACTGCGTGCTTGTGAGGATTTGTCTTTCTAAAATGTAGCCAAGGCCACGGTTTGAATTTTGGATGGACTTGGAGGAGGGACTGCATCAGTTCAATTGTCTTTTTATTGACAGCTTGGGACTCTGTATGTCCATCCAATTAATCCAGGAGAAAATTAAACCACCTGAGACCCTGACAACATATCGAGCGTTCAGTATGCTTTCGGTAGAACTACTTGTTATAATCATTTTTTAGTCATTTTGTAAATTTGCCTTTTTTAAAAAGAAATACAAAATACAATTATATTTGTTTACAATAATTTATATAACATGTAATTTTGTAAATCTGACGTTTTTAACAGGAAAAGAAAATGCACTGCATATGATGTAGTTAAATTATAGCTATACATTTTTTGGTTTCATTTGTAAAAAATAAATAAATATCAATGCTTCTACTAAACTGTTATATTAACAAAACAACAGAACTTTTTAAATTAATAAATATTACAATACAAATGGATAAAAATAGGAATTTTTATTAAACATGTGATTATTAAAATAAAAGGATATTAAATATATAAATATAACTACTAGCAAATATAAAATAATTATTATAACAGTATTAATTATGACATACACACACACTTAAGCGCTATACATTTCAGATACCAAGGTCTTTATTTTTGTCAAAGAGGCACAATTCACATTACCCCAGGGATCAACATGCCCTCTTACCAAATCAGCATCTTTCTATATAGATCCATGGGGAATTTTTGACTATAAAATGTGTATTCTGATTAGTTAAAGCAATGGGGATGTATGCACATATATACCAACAGTCTGTTTGAACCAGCAGAGTGATGAAGTAAGTTAAATGTTTCCTCCACATGTGTATTTTGCCCTGATTTTCTTTGACCTAAAGAGATCAATTCAAAGATTCAGTAAAAATCTTGCTGCAGTAGTCAGTATCATTCTTCAGGCAGTAGGTGGCGCTCAGCTCTGCAATATTTACTTTTAAGAGCGCTAAACCACAGAGGACGCTACCACAGCTGTGACAAAACCTAACCATGTTATTATCATAGATACATATTACCTGCACAACACGGCGATCGTTCTGATTGTGACCTTGTCGTTATTACTCTGTCAGCGTTTACTATCATTGCTATCGGATCCTTCCGGAAGATCATTTGACTAATGACCTTCAAGACAATATAGCCCCCTGAGACAGCGCCGCACCACGGGGAGTCATGCATAATCTAACCATCTGCTTGCTGAAGCACCTGAGCAGACTCTGGACATGACAGCAAAAAACAGAGCCTGACTTTGCAAGAGTTTCACAGACACACTCAGACCGAGCTCCTTGACCATGAGCTCATTGTGGGTGGCTGTATAACGGCTGTGTGAGTCCAGCACTTGAGAAATGAGGTCATGACACTCATGTTTGTCATTGACATCAGGTCATCGTATTCTACAGCAGCTTCGTCTTTTTGTTTAGTCGCCTGCATTAGATCTGAACGTCATTTACAAAAGATGCATTTCATTCGTCCTTTTTCATGATAGAAATGCGTTTAGTCTGTACACATCAATGTCTCACAATGGTATGTAGAACAAAAAGATTTTTTTATAAAACCACCGTGGAAGATTTATCGTGTCCCAGTACATGTGGTTACATGATATTTTTCTGTGTAATTATAATCTGTGCATATCTGCACTTTCCTTGAACCCCCCGCTTACCCTCTCCTGCTCCACTGGCGCATAACTAAACAGCAGGACATTTTCTAACCTAAATAACAAGACGCGACACACACACAGTCTCCCCACATCCTAAAATTCTCACACCGGATCATTCATGGTCAACCATTTACAAAGATTTATTTTTATTTTAGATTCATGATCTTATTGTTAAATATCTGTGACCCTTTAGGACATGAAGCGTTTCACAGATTTTATATTTTTATTCAGCGAGGATGCATTCATTTGATCAAAACGACAGTTTGTTTGATTTTTCTTCAGTTGTTTGGTCTTCAAGTCAAAGTTCTTGTCAGTCTTCCATCTTTCCGTCACAGACACTGTGTTGTGAACTACAGGTTCACTTTCCTTTCTGTTGATGCCCTTTAAAGCCACAACATGGTTCCTGCAAACCAATGATAATAATCAGAAATGTTTATTGCGCACTAAATCAGCATCTTAGAATGATTTCTTAAAAAATATGTTCAGCTCTGCCATCATGGGAAGAGATTAAGTTTTTTAAATATATTAAAACATAAAACTGTTATTATAATTTGTAATAATATTTGTTTTTACTGTGATTTTGAGCGCAATAATTTAAATATAACGCTACCCTTTGCTTATAGGGTTTAGTCATTGCATTATTACTAATTACTCTAGGCATGTATATTTTCTGTCTATGATAAACGTTTATTAAGACTAAATACATTTTGACAACATATATTGCTGCTCAGATAAACAAATGTCTCCAAAATTGTCATTTGTCTCATTGTCTCATTACCGTAAGGACTATCAATAGCTTTAGCTTTCAGTTTGTTTGCAGCAGTAATGCTTTTTTTTTCTTTTTTTTTTTTTTTTTTTTTTTTTTTAATAGCTAAAAGACTTATGTTACAAAAGTTTATCTAATGCTCCTTGGACTTTTAATAACATCCGTTCTGTATCAAGTTCAGATACAGCCGTCTTTTGTTGTGTTGTAGTAATTAGAGGTCCGACAAACATGCCAGACCAAATAAGAACGAATACAATAGAGGTCTTGTTGAACACAAATACCTTATTTTTTTCCTTCAAAAACTGTATTATTGGAATCAAACACACAGAAAGATTCTGGAGAAGTGTTGTCATCTCTCTCTCTTCTTTTTATGATCCGTGCCATGAAACAGGGCTCAGTAGAGTACTGTTTTCCACATCATGAGTTCAGTATGTAACTGGCCCTGAACACAGGCCCCGGTGGCTGTTGTTCAGAGCCCGCTTATGTAATTTGAAGGCTGCACTTGTTTTCATTCTCTGAGAGGACTTTGTTTTTTCTGAGCAAATTGTATCTTCGAATCCAAATTGATGACGGTTCTGTCACATGAGGATTCGGTGCTTGTGAGCACAGGGTTGAAATAAGGCTACAATTATCTTATGCGAGTTAAAAACCTGTAAACTGTAATTATACATTGTTTGACACCAAATGGTATGTTTCAGAAAATAACCCGCTGCCGTTTTAGAAAAGAGAGTCTAGATTTTGTTGCTTTAAATATAAGAGGTTCAAAAGAGCTAAAGCCTTCAGACTGCAACACCCTTTAGACAGAGGAACACAGGATGTCACACCTAAGAACGAGGCTAGACTGGAAAGAGGTTAGGCTTTATTAGGTTAGCCAAAGGGGCAAGACCATATTACCTTATCTAACGTCTCCGAGTGGCTTAGTACGTCTCAATGGAAAGATTATTGGCTGGACACAACAACAAATAAATAAAACTAACTCAGACCCCTTGAACTTATTACTCCAAGTCTGGATTTAAAAGAGTTCATTCATGGGAGTTCAGCACAAGTTCAGTTCTATCTAAAGCCTTTGCAAATGTAGTGTGTGAAGTCCTGTGAAAACGCTACCCAAAATGGACCTAGAGTAATGTGGCGTTTCTCGTTATTTCATTCCTTTTTAAACACTGGTCAGTATGATGGGCTTGTCCAAAACCACAGCTTGGCATACTTGCTGTACACGTGACAGTCCATCTGAGCAGGCCTTCGTGACGCTTGCGGGGGAAAAACCTTTTGTGTTCCACAGAAGATAGAAATGTAAAGGTTTGGAATGATTTAATTAATGACAGATATGTGCGTGTGTGTATTTTCAAATATGATCTAATATGAGTAATAACACTAATAACAAACTTTTATAAAATAGCTATAAATTGGGATATTTTTTGCATACTTTCTGGCTTTTTATATTATCTATAATTCTTTATGACATAACAGAAAATATGATATAGAAATCCAGTTTTGTTATTGCCTATCTATATTGTTCCATAAAGGCCCATTTTTTTACAAGCAACAAATGCTGAATGTTTTGTGATTTAGCCAAGAATCAAATTTACAATATATGTATATTTACGTTATAGAAGAAAGATTATTATGGATTATTCATGATAGTTATAAGCAGGTTATTAACTAAAACTATTAAAATTGTTACTTGAAACAAAATAAAATAACTGAAATGAAACTTAAACACCATGATTTTTTGTTTTTATTTTAGTTTCAGTTTTATTTTCATATTATTTGCAGCATTTCTCATATTCTTTTATTGAAATTTTTTAAAAAATAAAATAAAAAATGTTTATGTTTTCATTTAAATTTTCCTAGAACAAACACTAAAATGGCAAAAACACAATCATGAATTACATGAAAAAAACATCATTGAGAATTAAAAAAAAACAACCTATAATGGTATCTAAATGATAGTAAAGTAACGTTGCTCTGGATATTGAAGGCCATATGAATTCCAAAGCGAGCATTGGTTATTCCTTCTATCCACTGCATAGGCCTCTCATCTGTGCTCCTCTCTGCTTGTGCGCATGTGTGTTTGCGTGGCCAAGTGCATTCACTAACCTTGAGTGTGCCAGGCCTTAGCGTGCCTGGAAGCTCAGATCTATCTTTAGCTATTGCTGGATTGTTTTCCTAGTGGTTTCCTCCTCCTCCTCTTCTACTATCCCTTCTCCTCGCCGCTCGCTCCTTCCACTGCACACTGCAACTGTTACCGGGCAGATTAGTTGAAACCTAGTTCTGAGAAGCACATGCCACATGTTTTGTGTGAGAATAAATGACTGTGCACTGAGCTGGCCTTGATCTCAGGCAGAAGGGAGCTGTCAGCTGGAGGCAGTGCTCCGACGCCTCTCCACGGCCTCAGCCCCCGCACATGCATGCTATTGTGGAAACACGAGCTCCACTTGAGTGAGGTGCTTATGTGTGTTGTGTGTGTGTGTGTATCTGTATGTGTTGAAGAGGTGTGAGAGTTTATGTGTGTGTGCCTCTGATTTTTAACTGTTAGGGAGACGTTTGATAAACAGACATGTCCTGCTTCAACTTTTGAGTGTACTGTCCTATTTATCTATCTATCTATCTATCAATGTCTGTCTGTCATGCGAGTTAAACTACTTTCTTATGCCACATATTTTGGATACACTGCTACAAATTAGGAATCATAACATTAACGGCTTGAGCTGTTTCTAAAGAAGTTATTGTAAGTTTGCAGCCTGATTGTGTGATATTGTTTTTATACAGTTCCATAAACAAGACGTTCCTATTCAGTAACTCACATTTTAGACACAATATTGAAAAAATGAATGAAGATGGTTACAAACAAAGTCACGGTAATACACAGTAGCTGTGTTTTGTTTCTGAAAAATGCAGCATTTGTCAACAAATTTGTTTTAAGTGAATGAATACACGATTTGCTTTGTTTGTAAATGTTGTAAATGGTTATTGAACAAATTGGTTGAATGAATGATTCAATGACTCATAAAGCTATCCATGCTGTCTGGATAGGTATACTTACTTTGACGAAAGACTTCACAACTGTTAAAATATTGGTCAGTATGAATGTGTGTGAATGAAATCCGGATCCGGATTTACAGCATCAGTGGCGAACTAATCGGTTGAATGAACTGGTTCAATGATTTACTAATAAAGACAATAAAGAGTTTCTGAAAAATATGCACAACTAATACACAGACTGACAGTCAGGAAAAGAGACAAACAGAGTGATAGAAACAAAAAATAAAAATCAGTACTGTTTACTGTATATCAAGTCTGTTGGAATGCTTAATAAATACACAGAAAGGGGAAATATAGCTAATGCGTACTGTTTATAATTGTTGGTTAAAACATTCATTATGTGAGATTACTATAGTAAAAACTGACATTTATTTTTGTAATAAACATGCATCCACACACACACACACACACACACACACCCCCTCCTGTAGGCCGACTGACTGACCACCCTCACGTTACTTTTGGATCCAACACCAGTCCAGAAGAATATTATGCATGTGTTGATTTCTCAATACATTAGAAGTACAAGATTGCGTCTCAATTAATTTTTTTACTTGAAAGGGGCAATGGAGGGATTGTATCTAATAGGAGATTACCATTATCTATTTAGGGCATATGTCCTCCTTCTAGCATGTGATCACTTAACCTTGCAACGGAGGATCAAGTGAGGACATGAAACGTTTGCTTCCAAAATAGGCCCTGGCATGGTTTCTAACAGCGGTTAGCTTTACTCTGTACTCCACAGTGGGTTTCAGAGGACAGATCAGGGTCAGACTTCAGCTATTGAGACAGGTGGACAGTAGAGGTTACCCATCCACAGCGCTGTCACACCTGAGTGTATCTGTGCATCAAGAGCTTCAAATATATGCACTGATTTACATTACATGCAAATGAGCTCATGTTAATGTATAGATCAGTGAAAGTGCACTTTCACCCAGTCAGCATGTGCAAAAAGTGCAGAAAACCTCTTTATTTAGGGCCGCTGTTTTAAAGGAAAAACACCATCCCTGACTCTTTAAATAATTCAGCATAAGAATAATCTTGCTGATCAGCGAGGAGAGAGAAGTGAAGCTTTTGAGAGTTTGTGCAAAAACTGGTGAGTGTGTTTGTGTACGCATGTGTGTGTGTGTGTGTTAACCAACCCCCTACACCACCCTTTTTTTTTCTCTGCAATGCAGTAAAGTGTATGAACCTGCCTGGGGAGCAGAGCTGCTAGCTTCGGCACTGCTGCTTTGTCTCACATCCATCTTCTCTCTGTTCTCTTCTCTTGTCCCATACATCTATGCTTTTTTACATCCATAACTCTTCCCAGTCCCCATCGTCCTTTACAGTCACCTTTCTGACAGCTTTGTTCCCCTCGACTGCTGCCTTGAAATTGCGAGCTGTCAGGCGCCAGCATCACAGCGACTTTGTGTTTGACTGTCCATCTGTGCAGCCGATCACACTCACTACATTGAAATGGATGGCTTGTCCTGATTGTACTTTGATAGCCTGAGCTTCTTTTTCTGTGATTACAGAGTCTTTTCAGGTTCTGTGCTGCACCAATTAGCTCAGGTGCTGCATACATTAATGCTGACCCACATATCGCAAAGAATGAATTGTGGGACGCGGGAGACCGGGATGCAGCACTCAACACATTCCTTAAACAGTGTGTCATAATGTTGCATATTGCTGTCACGTTGTAATTGCACAATACTTTGGAAATATACTATAGTCACATTTAATGGAAATGCGTACGTGTGCTATATTTAGTATACATAGTATTGTTAACTAATGATAACAGAGTCTGTTTCTGCTTAATTCTTTATTCTCAGTTTTATTATGTGTACATTAAGCTTCACTCTAAATAAAAAAATAAAAGTTGCAAATGAGAATTTTTTGCAGCGATATCAAAGAAAAAACATTTGGGGTTTCCAAAGAGGCTTTTAGTGAACAGTTAAAGGAATAGTACACTAAAAAATTCTACCATAATTTACTCACCCTTGAGTAGTTCTTTGAATTTCTTTGTTCTGCCGAACACAATGGAAGATATTTTAAAGAAAGATTGTAACCAGGCTGTTTTGGGTCACCGTTGACTTCCACAACATTTTTTCCCCTACTATGTAAGTCAATGGTGACTCATTTATAAAAATATCTTCCTTTGTGTTCGGCAGAATTTTTCCTTTTCAGGTGAACTACTAATCATTTTTTTCTAAGTATGAAGAACATTTAATTAAATAACCTTTTGTAGAATGGAAAGGTTCACTGGATGTTTATTTACATACGTTTTTTTTTCACCTTTCAGTCAGAAAAAGAGCAAGACATCGTCGGTATCCAATTGATAATTCAAAATATAGTTACAAGCAATTATTGTTTAACTGGCTTTATTGCATATGTACAAAAAATAAATAAATGAACTAGCCACTGGGCAAAAATTCAACTTCTCATTTGCAGTACTAGTGAGTTTTCATGGGGGCTTTGTGGGTTTAATGAGACGGAATTGGAATGAGTGCAAATAGTAGACCAGAATCGCAGCTTTTGCTGTTTGTTTTAGCAATTACCAACTTTAAAATACTTCAAAACCATTAGCTTATCTCATTATTTGCATCATTTACTGTCTGCATCTCGGGTCTCCTCATAGCCATAGCGCTATGGCACATTAATTGTAGCTCTGGACTTGTGTTTTTACATGATTGAGAATTGTCTAGAAGTGCTTAGCCTCCATCTCTTAAATGGTGAAATACAAGCAGTCATTCTTGTCCATTTTTAGAAATCAAGATCAAGTCAGATTTGATGAAGGGATCATCTTTTCTGTATTATGTCTCATTCGTGTGCTTTAAAGTTAGTATGTGTTTTTTACGTCTTCATCGCCTGTGGTTAAACTTTAAACATTCTGATCCTTTCCAAACAAGCCCAAGTGATGTTTATGCAAATGTCTGTTACTTACTTGAGTTAAGTGCTAGTTCCAAGAAGATGAGTGAGTTTGTCCCCAAACATGGTATTAAGCAGTAACAGCAAAGAGCCTGCTGATCTTCAGTGCTGGCAATGAGGCAATGGAAAAGTAATGCTGTCAACTCTGGCTGCCTGCTCTTTATAAGTCTCCCACTAATTTTTGAGGCCATTTAGGTGTCTGTTATAATTCATGGAATTCAGCGTATTCATTGGGCATTTAAGGTCTTGGATTCATTCAAGCACTGATTGGAATAGAATAGTGTCTGTTCACCTCTCTGAACTCGAGCTGATGACCGCTCTGGAAGAATAGGTTCAGAAAATAATCAACCGAGCGAGCACAAGCCAGAAAATAATTGTCCGGGAAGCTAGCGTTGGACCGGGTAGCAACAGGGATAAACAAAAGCGTCTTTATCGAGGTGTTCATTTAGGGGCTGTGGAGTGAATACCCAATCTGCTTTGCATGGGTTCCTCTTAACAATCATGAGAGGAACCGTGCTTGGCTTCCAGCCCTGGGCTCAAAGCTGACCCACACACAGCGCATGATTAACAGCTACCTGAACTCTCACCTGCAGAGCCTGCCAGCTGCCAGCGTGAAAACTGTTTTCACTGAAACGCACTAGGGGAGAATGGCTTCTTAAATAGCTCAGTTGTTTTCAAAAATAAAGGGTGTGAGTGCCGTGAAAAGTCCAGTTCTTGAAAAAAGGTCTAAATCATGTTTATCTTTTAATGAAAGAACAGTGTTGTGGGCCTCATACGCGTGTTTGCACAGACGTCACGGAAGGAAATTAACTACATTGTTTTGCATTGTCATTTATTTACACATCCTGGCTGCGTTGTTTAAGCACCTGATTAAATAGGAAGCATTCAAATCAGGCAAAAACACAGACATTATAAACATTTGAATTATTTAACACTTTGAACGCTTGTGTGCTTGCTCTGCAAGAATGACAATAACGAAATTCAATTAAATTTAGAAGTGCACAGAATATTTGGCATTTAGCTTTAGACACATTTACTGCCTGGTTTATGGCTGATTAATGAACAAAATACTTTTCGGTGAATAAAATGAATTATGTAATATTAAATGAGTAAAATAAATCATAATATTCATAATATTAATGTAAAATCTAAAAAATAGGAATAAATGTTGCAATTGCCACACTTTATATTAAAGTATAACATATAAAAATATAATAATAACAAATTCTATAACATAACCATTGTAAAATATTGTTAAAATTAAGAATGAATACATTAATTAATACAAATCAATTACTGAACAACTGTTTTTTATTCTTTTTTGAGTATGGAGCTTTTCATATGATCACATACTGATGGGATTTCTAAATCAGAGATGAGAGTCCTTCTGATTCTGTATAAAGATGAGAGCAATGTTCGTTATTAAACGAGTGAAGAGGACCTCTTTTGTTATCAAGCGAATCGGTTTACTACATGAGCTCCCACACTCACGTGGGCTTCACTTCACACGTGTGTTCCTTTCTCTCACACCGTGACCCCGCTCACTATTCTCCATGGCTGGTTGAGCAATGGCACTAGAATACAGTATCTAGCATACTGTGCTGTTGGCTGCTTACTAAACGAGTTGGACGATGGGATGCTGGAGCAATAGGGGTGTCCTGCTGTATAACAAAGGCATCAGCACCAGTGTGCGTTCTGCCAAAGGCAGTGCAGAGGAGTGTGAGATCACCCACCCACACTAAAAACTGCTTTACTATCAGAAAACAAATGGTGGGTGGTGATGAAAGAAGAGCCCTTAGTGTGGGTAGACAGGCTATACTGATGGAGTGATATGATAAAAGTGAAATGATAATAGTGTGGTACAAAAAAAACATCAATTGTGCTGCATCTGCAACTGTAATGCAAAATAGAACAGCACAAAGAGTTTGTAGATCATTTGTGCAATCAAATGTAAATATCTGTGCAGTAGAACTCACAAATGAATATTAAATATAAATCCATTTGACCAATTAAAATCTTACAGAAGCACTTCTTTTTAGAGCCCTGCACAAAGTAAGAATATGTTTCCGTGGTTTATTTTTTTGTTCCCTAATTGCTAGTATTTCATTTATCCAATAATTCCCTCATTTTAGTTAAGCCATGATGACCATGTATTCAGTGTAAATTGTGGAAATACGTTTTTAATTTGTGGCCATAATACATTTTTCATCATCACGTCATGTTTAGTGCTCCGCAATGCATATTTGACGTGACTGCTAAAATATAATAAGGGAAAAATGATTACCAGGTCAGTGTACGTTAATCTGGATTCTCAGACAAGGATTTATATATTTTACTGGGGCACGGCAGTATTTCAGTGGGGCTTGTGTCCCAGTAAAAAGGGTCTAGAAACATCCCAGGTCATGTATTTTTGGAAAGAACCAGTTCGTAAGATTCACTTGTTTAACTATTCTTATCTCGCTGTGTTATTTAGTGAACAAACTTGTTCAAAGGAGTAATTTTTCAGGAATCTTGTTGCACTGTATGTTCTGAATTGGAAAATAATCTGACTAGTTGCATTCAGTAAAAATATTCGGTTCAGTATAGTAATTCATTTGGGAATTAGATTACACTGGTTAATGATTTCGATAGTAATGGCCTTTGTTTTGGAATCAAACTAAACTGGCAATAGTTTATGTTTTAGATTCATTAAAAAAGAACCTGGATCATGAGAGACATTCTTTTGGGAATTAAAATACACTGAATAGCAGAGCTGGAAACACTTTTTGTAGTGTTTTCTCCACATTGGTGGAAGAATGCATGTGTAAGACTCGTTAACAAAACGGTTTTCTGTCATGACATTGATGGGGATTGCTTCTTTTTTCATTGTGTTATCCTATTTTCAAAATACACAGAGCTGATGTGCTACATTTGTTAGTGCTGTGGGGTGTTTAAAGCCACACTAGACGATAATGAAGCTACCTGAAGCTTCAGAGACGCTGAGTCAGAGAATTTTGCTTTATGTGCTGTTGTCGTCGAAATTGAGTCTTGTGCATTAACTTAATGAATATAGAAGAACTTATTGACCCCATCTTGCAGAAGAGGCATAGGCTGTAAAGTTTGCTACAAATCATGTATGCTTATAAAACCTGCTCTGCATGTGATCTCACTCAATACATGAATTAGTTTGTTCTACGTTTTAAATAAATTTCTAAATCCAATTTTTTTTCAAGATTATAAAACGTTCTGTTAATATCAGTGTGTACGTTCCAGGATTTTCAATGTACCCAAAGAGAGACCGATCAATTCTCAATCTCTCTTAACAACCACAACACTGCAATACATATCAGCTGCTGAGTTTAGCAGTGGATCAGATATTGCTGCATTAATCCTCAAGAGCTGTCTGGCCAGATGGGATACTGGGGTAATCCTGGTACGGGATCACTAGACCTCCGAGAAAATACGTTTGATAAACACATAAAACATTTTTTCCTGCCTGGACTTGAATGAAGGCTGCTTAAGGTTCCCAGTGTACCACACCAGCGTTACCAAACATGTGCTTTTCCGATATTTAGGATTAACATGTCTAGGATTTTACAGTAAAGCAGACACAAAGGGTATTAACGCAGTGCATTTTTAAAACAGGAAAACCTCTAAAATCGTAAAATCATAAAATTAGCATTTCATTATTTGTTGATCACGGGAGCAAGTCCAGTTTGTGTTACAACATTAATGAGGTGTGTTTTGAATGCTCAGAGGCCCACTCGTGAATTATATGAAACCTTTGGCACAAGCATTTTGGTATTTATGTAAGACAATAATTCTAGTGGGGCCTCTCGTCTAATGAATCACATTCACAAAACCAGGCAACTAAGAACCATGCTGCATTCTGAGCACATAAATAACATTTCCTACATATTTGGTAATATCACCCATGATATTTAACCCCGGAAAAAAGGAGTTTAACTTAAACCCAGTTTTACTTCAATAAAATTCCAGTCCATTACATATCACTGTTTCAAAGTGTTTTCTTCAGCCTCCAAAGAGTGATACTGTGTGCTCCCCAGCAAACCTCTTGAGCTGGGGTGTAGATTTATGACCCACGCTATCTTGCCCTGGGACTGCATTCGGTTCTCGGCAATCCCACTCCCCAGGACGCTTTCTCATCTCGGTCCCAGTGGCAGCTTTATGAGCCTGTGGAAAATAGTGCTGGCTAGAGAGATCCCCGCCTCCTGACAACAACAGTTAAGCGATAAACACATTCTCATCCCCCGGTGTGAGAGGCGGTCTTACAATCATACTGCATTGAAACTCTTCCAGACCCATGAGGTGTCTTCAAGACAATATTACATTGAGTTTTGGGGATCTTAAGAGACACGGTAGCCATTAATACTCTGCCCCCTCTGTCACCCCCGCATGAAATACATACCCAGTCACAAAGGCAATTAAAAGGTCCTGCGCAGCTCTCTGAGGTCACCCATGGTTACACAATCACAGTTGCTGAGGGGACGAATAAGAACGTCTGGGACATTTGATTTGCCAGCTATTCCACAGAAAGGGCTCCCCGAGCACCTATGTGCACTCTTTTTGTGATGTGTGAAATTACAGCCAGAATGAAGCCAAAATTGCATCTCAGAATGGCAGCTTTTGATGTTATTGTCCTCTGATCTAGACCAGATATAAAAATAGAGTGCTTTCACAGCTGCTACATAATGATGGAAACTGTAACCGTTGGTGTTGTTTTGTATGTAAATTAAATTTAGAGTGCTATTTCCATTCTAGATTGGAATAAATGGTTGCACAGTGACTGGAAATACTGTGGGGAAGCACTCTGTGATGGATGACATGTTTGTAGCATGCACCTGCCATCTTGTGATTCCCCGTCTTAATCCTTTCGTAATCCCAGAGGCTCCCCCTGCCTTACTTGGGTCTGTGTCAAAAATACGCAGAAGGATCATTTCACTAACATCCAGATCCTTAGGGCGTTAGACGCAATAGTCACGGGATGTGCTTAAATAATGATTTTTCATATTGACAAACTGTTGGACAGATCTGAAAAAAGGGGTTGTTTTCAAAGGATCGATCCTTGACGTGTTTTATCTGAGATGCTGTCTAAGCCTCTATTTATAGTGCTCAAAAAATGTGTAGGGTCAAAAAAGTTATTTGGTTATTAATAACCACAAATAAAATATTTACTTAAAGTACTCTACACCACACACATACACTGACATTCAAATGTTTTGTGGTGGGTGAGATATTTATCTCACGGAGGCTGCTCAAAAATACAGTAATGTTGTAGAATATCATTCGAATTTAAAATAAATATTTTCAATGTAGAAAAAAATTGTGCTGCTTAATACTGTTTGCTAAATCACTGCTAACAAGTATTACCTTCTTTAAAAAAACATTTCCATTACATTTAATAAGAAAAACATATATGCAAGTTGTTGTTGTTTTTTATTACAAGTAAATTTAGGGGGAAAATGTACTGTAATTATTTTTTAGGATTTTATTACACATAAGCCACAGTTTAATAACCCAGGCAGTGATTCAAACAGCAGAAGAAGATCAGACTGTAACCAGCATCACAAACATCTTTTTGGTATACTTTCGTAACATTTTCATGTTTTTTTTTCTCTTCCTAATAATAATGGGCACCCGTGAGCTTAATTTTGGTCATTTTGGTCATTTGAACACTGCTTACAAAGCCACACGGAACAGCCTTAAGAGTTATCTGCTGCACTGATAAAATTCCAGCATGAAGGTGCCTATTTACTCAAAAGATAAATGTTGAGCGTAAAGTTGAAGGCTTAATAGTTTGGGTGAGGCTGGAAGCGCGAGCATGGAAATACTCCACAGGGCTTGTTTAGTGGTGTACTAGTAGTGCATTATCAATGACGGCTCATCTCACCCAATGTGACATCATGCACGGCTGACCGGAGGGGACATGAACAATTTAGAAGGCTTTGGAACAGCTCTTTGTTACATAAGACTTTTTCAAAGCCTTGATGCTTTTTAAGAACATCTAAGCCTAAAAATACAGTTTTTTATCAGATTCAAATCCACTTCATTGTAGTAAAATATTTAGACAAACATTTACATAACTAAATCCGGCTTCTCGGAGAGGATTACTGTTTGTCTTCAGCTTAAGAGGACAGTGCCACTTCTTAATTAACCAGCTCAGCAGGGTGACTTGCCTCATTCTTAAGATAACATTAAGAGAACCAGTTAGACGAAATGCCATTAAAACCAGGTCTGTCTCGACATTTGGCTTCTTTTCAGAGCTCCACCCACGTGATACTCGTGTATTGATAACCAGAGATCGTGGATAAGAAACCTCGACGAGCATCTGTTTTCTGAGGTGGAGGCAGGGTGTAGACCACTGAGATCAATAAAATCTTTAACATTTAACTTGGCGGTGTCCCTTTCAGCACAGCATATTGGATATTGATGGATGAATTTCAGTCTATTTTAGTCCATTGTTTGAAAAATAGGCACTGCGATTGCAACGCGATGTTTTCAAACACATAGTTATACAGTATAACAAATATTTTAATCCTAAACAAATTATTAAAATGGCAAATTACGTATCATCCTGTCAGAGGCCTAGAAGTCTTATTAAATTACCACATCCAGTGATCTCATAAATCAGCCCTGTTTCACTATCCTCATGCAATAAAGCCAGAGCACCAATTAATCCAATCAGAGCAAAGCAGCTGCTTCACTGGGAAGTTGATAGCAAAGTAAATAGATTTGTCTGTCTGTGCGGTGGTGGGGGTCGGGACATTCAGAAACCATTTGCTCCCTTAAAACCCCCAAATAATAACTAGATTTGCCATGGCAGCATTAAAAAAAAAAAAAGATCCGTTTCGTGTGCCTTTGTCTCTATTTACATGCATCCCGCTTTGGTTGTTTAATAAATCTTGTATATTGTGTCAGCAAATGTGATATGATGTTGCTTCCGCCCATTTCTAGGCTCAGCTTCCGAATCAGGCTACAACACCAAGGTTACATCAAACAATTTTCTTTCAGCATCGATGCATTTCCTGTGGGATGCTCTCCCTGAACACAGATGACATCATCATGAGTGCCTGCTCTATTAATAGTTTAATAGGGGCTGTTTTCTGTTTCATCACAGCGAATGAAAACCTTATGTCATGTATATTAGTGCGATTTTGTGAACGGCACATGCAGAGCAGGAGCAGTTAACAAACACATAAACTGTCATTAATATGATTATCATATCAGCAAATACCATCCAGCCTCACATATAAAAGATATGGCCTCTGAAACACTGACTGTGTCAAAGCAGTCTATAATTTATTAATTCTACAGCATAATACAAAAACTATTTACAGCGTGTAAAAACAAAATTGTGAAGAGTGAACCTCAGGGATTCGCTTAAGACTTCAGTTTCACAACTAGCATAGCGTGAACATTTATATGGCCTTTTATTATGTCGGCACTGGCAATCAACGTAACGTTTGTGGGGGAAAATTATGTCTGAAGTCTGGTGAAAATGTTGCCAAGCTATAATTTAGTCTCTTTCTTGCTTGAAAAATGAAAAAAAGGCAAGGACGTAGGCTTAAATTCTGCTGAAACTACAGCCTATCAATGCTATCACATTTTCCTTGATTACAAAGGGGAGCTGCACAGCAATTACTAGGCATGGAAGAAAGCAGTTCAATACTGTGTGACACATAAAGGTCAAATCTGTTTTCTCCCGACCACTGGGCCATCTGGAGCATTTCCTTCATTCGGGGATTGGATGCAAAATCCTACAACCGAGGAGCTTCTCAAGTACGCCGTCCCGTTCAGCTCATCTTTTTTTCTTGCTGTGCTTCACAATTTTCTTTCGTTTGAGGATCATTTCATACAGTTTTTCCAAACCCGGCTGCAACCCTTGCCCGTCGACCGCACTGCATCCTTGCACATGGTGCAGGGTGGAGGCACTCAGTTCATGTACAGCCAAAACCTTCTCCACGTCAGTAACAGGCAGCGCGACTGGAAGGTCCTGTTTGTTAGCCAAAACCAACACTGGCACTCCTTGGTTCTCTGACGTGCGTGTGATCTTGTGCAGCTCCACCTTAGCCTCCTCCATGCGCTCCACCTCCGTGGAGTCCACTACAAAGACCATGCCGTCTGTGCGCCGTGTGTAGGACTTCCACAAAGGCCGAAGCTTCTCCTGACCACCCACATCCCACACCTGGAAGGTAATGGCACGGCCATTTCCAACAGGAACTTTAATCTTCTCAGTGTTAAATCCCTTCGTTGGGATAGTTTCAACAAATTCCTTCAGTTTCAGTCTGTAGAGAAGCGAGGTTTTGCCCGCGGAGTCCAAACCAATTACCACAACGTGGAGGGACTGGAAGTTAGGCAGGAACGGTGTATTGGGGGCAATCTCTGTCAACTGGTTTCCCATGGCAACTTGGGTTTTCGCGCCCTCTTGTAAGGAGAAGTAGATTTGTCTAAGTGTTTGGCATTTGCACCTACTTCAAAGGTACTACAGGCAGACAGGGGTGCTGTAAGATCGGAGGCACCGTGTGGAACCTAATTAAAGAGAAGACAAAAGCTGATTACCATCACAGATATGGAAGTTATTTACAACTTTACCAGATTTGCCTTACAGCAAAAGCAGACAAAAGTATTCAGTGTTATATGATAAAAGATTTTCTTTAATTAAATTAGCAAAAAGGCTTTGTTGTCGTATTAACTGTAACTCTCTGAAAGGCTCGAATTAAAATAAACCAAAAGAAAATACAAATAATATATTTGTAAGTAAAGACAGTCTGTAATTGGGAGCCTAGAGGTTGCTCTATATGCTTATTCGCAGCACCAAATCCTCTTAACAGTCTAAACAGAAATAGATTTCTAAAAAGAAAGACCATTTTATCTGTGTTATATTTATTTTACCTGTTTAGGAGACTGATAGGCAACCTACATTAGATGTCGTCTCATCACAAAACTGAGCGAAGCAGATTTCAACATTTTTTTACGCATAGTTTAGTGGAAATGTTGGGTCAACGTTTAAGTAACGTTATCACAACTGTCAAAACTATGAAATCCGGTAACGCTCAGAGCATTTAAAGCTGAAATAGTAAAAATCATACTTGGAACAACTTGGAAAAGCACGAAAAAGATCACAGACTGCAAGTTAAAACCAAAAACAGCGTTGTCGAGTAAATTCAGCAGATACTTGAGAACGAAACCCGCAGTGTGGCATGAACGAAAACCCCGCTTGTAAAACGATGCATTTAACATTTAACGTTACATTACTTACCTAAAAGGTGTTTATCTTGCAATGCGCATCGTTTCCAAGTCTCACTTTAAAAACTTAGACGACCGGTTATCCAAACGACCCAAACCAATGATCATTTTTCCAGAGTCCCGGTTCCCTCTGATACCAGTGACCTCAGAGATGAAAGTGGAGCTGAGCGCACAAGATCCAGAACAACAATCCCCGCATGTGACGTCAGATGAGCCCCTCGCTACTCCCTCTAGCGTTGGATTGTTCGGCTTCCGTACCGCTCCGCACCGGCGAGATATCCAATGTCAAGTCGTGTTGTTTCCTGCCCGAACAGCACCTCTCTGTGGCGAGCCGGGGGCATCGAAACCAGCAAGTCGGGGGATCTTGTTTTGTCTGTGCGTGCCGAGTGCGAAAAAAGTTTGGCCTTTTCATGTAGTTTTGCGGTGACGTTTTAAACCGCGTTTTGGTAACCGACGAAGTTCGTCACAATGCGCTAAAAATGCTAATGCTATTTGCATCAGAAAGTGCATCTATCAAAGTCAAAAATCACGTGTTTATAGATTTAGACATCACGCAAATATAAGCTGAACGCCATCAAAGCGGAGACTTTGTAACTTTTTGTCTGTGCCCGTAGAGCGCGAAAAAGCATTGCTGTTTTAAATGTTTATTATTATAAAGTAATATAATTACATATCAGTTGCGGAGATGTTTAACGTTTCAGTAGTTCGTCGTAATGCGCTAATGCTGTATGCATCAAAATAAGTCAAAAAGCACTTTTTTAAGATTTACACGAATACACTTTACAAGAGTTCTGTGCATTTTATAGCCAACTAACTACAGTCAGATAATTCGACACAGTAAAAAGCTGCAAACTAAATTCAAGTTACAAGATGTTCCAGTTTTTTAAAACAACTGCTAATTTTAGGAATGTTTTAATGAATGTTTGTCATTTAAAATACTAATAATAAACAATGAAATTACGTAACATGCGCCGCAGTCGGGCTGTGTTACGTCAGCACGTAGCGAGTTGCCTGGAAACCAGCAAAGCCGTCCAAGAAGGACGCAGAGTTCGGCGTGGATCTGCAAAACATCAGAACTTGGTAAATTCTGTCCACTGCTCTGCAAATGAGCTTTTCTTGGCATATACTTACATTGTTAAGTGTAGTTTGTCACAAAATAGGACTAACTGTCGCATGCCTTTACTTTCTCTGTTACATACATCAGGCTTGCATTAGATGAATGGCACAAGACAGGACTAATAAATGTTACGCTACAATTCTAAAACGTCGGCGTTACGTTATGAATGCTTTGTATATCTTATTGCATACAGGCTACTGCCTGCGTCGATTCTGACTTGAAGTGTCAACATTTATGAGCAGCTAAGAAATCAGTTCAGTGTTTATTTCTTTATGAGTGTCACGACAAAGGAAACATCTCAGCATCTGGGTTTGAATTTCATTAATCAGGAAATGGTCTCGGGTTACTTCACATTGACTTGGTCTCTCTTACAGGCCAGCGGGTGGTGTAACATGTCAGCCATGCACTGGGAGGCCCGTCGCCGTCAGCAGGTGCTGGACCGCAGATTATCCGCTAGAGTTATGCAGGTGCCCGTGTTAGAAAACCTAACTGTGTACACATTCAATTTATAATAGAGTTCATATATATAGCATTGATTTTTATTGCTTTTTTTTTAGACGGGCAACCAAGATAAAAAGAAAGAAGAGTCTACGGCACCTATGACACCCTATGAACCTGCAGGGTCCAGCGAGGACCTTCTAGGTACAGCTGCTTCAAATAACAGCCCAATGCATTTCATTGAGAACACAGTCTCACCACTTTAGAGGTGACTACATTTGAATGATTAAGTTAACAACAAAATATGTAATCTTAACATTATTTATGTTCTTTAGAGGCTGACAAGCAATGCATTTGCAAGTGTCATGCCAAGATGAACAAAAGATACACAGTGAGTACATCACTGCATAATTGTTTAGAGAGATTACAGTAGCTAAATGTCAACGTTTAACCAGTTTATTCAACAAGTGCAGCGGTAAGCATTACCTATTTATATATTTAACTTTACTATTTTGACTATATGGTAACATATAATATCACAGTGAATAATTAAAGGGCTTATAATGTGGAGACAATTCAGAAAAAGCAGCATCTACATGTGTGCTTCGTTTGCTCTAGTCTCTGCAGTATTCCCAGCAATGGTGAAGATGAAGGCCAGACTACTGGATAGCACCAACTCCAATACCAATACGTATCAATATCATCGAAATGTCAACATCACTGAAAACCAGACTGTTGTTGGGTTTAATATAATCCTAATAAAAACAGAAGCGATGGCCTAACAGTTCTGGTTGGATTTGCTCAATAACAAAACAAATAAAACGCAGGTCATTTAATGTGTAATTTCGTGTTGTGCAAACTTTAAAACACATTTATATCATGTAAACACTGATTAACAAATCAACATACAAGAAAAGTGGTCTACGTTAATAGCGCAAATGAATAGTTCCGGTGATATTTACATTGTATCATATGTTACTATCGTTATTTTTAAATGAACTAGTAAACTATGACATAAAAGCAGCCTGTTCTGATTTTTATAACAGTATTCGTGGCCATACATCGGCAAAGGTTTTGTCTCAAAGCAGAGGGGAATGATGAGGAGTAGTTGAATTTACTCCACAGTCAATATACTCATAGGCATCTGTGGACATCTGCTCTGAATGGGACAGGTAGGAGACTTTGATAGTCAGTCTGTGGAGAACACAATACATTTCACTTGAAATAATTGAAATATATGAGCATCAATTATTACTGAAGGATAATTTGACAATCAAAACTGGAGCAACATTTTCAGCTTTGCCATCACAGGTATAAAAACAAATAGGAGTGGCTTTAAACTAAAACCAACTTGAACAGTAGTTTATATATTTTTCAGTGAGTGGTTACTGTTTTATGTCACACTTTATAACCTATAAAAATGTATATGTAGACCAAAGTGCGCAAGGTTCACATGACTGAGAGATGGGGAAACATATTGCTTGGTTAAACCGCAGTGATCATTTTAGGGTCATGACCTGACAAATTTGGTTTGTGAGGATTTTTACGAAAACCTCATTATTTCAGATTAGACAGCTACTTTAAACAAAACCTGATCTCTAGAGAACATTCCATGGTACGCAAATACAGTAACACACGCTTCTGAAATTCACAGAGGCTGTTTTAACCCATTAAAATAAAACATTTCTAGGTTTTTGAGGCCCCCTGGTGGTCAGCCCCAGCTTGATAACACAGACGAGCACAAGCTATTACATGTCAGTAATGATTACAACATGTGTCACGCCAACATTGCTGCATATTTATTTAGACCAACTGCAGTGACTAAATGTAGCTTGTTTATCCTGTTCTGTACCTATAATATTCCACTAAGCTTCAACAAATCTAGTGACTAGATATCAACCATTTAAATATTTAACTTCACATGGAATGTAGATTGTTTAGCTATTATATATATATATATATATATATATATATATATATATATATATATATATATATATATATATATATATATATATAATAAGTGTTCATAGATTCAGTCAAATAACATGTTAACAGATTTCTTAAAATAGAGCTGCATACTTGAATAAGATAAGGTTGAATACTTACTGCAAATGCAAGAATAAAGTGTGAATCGGAAAGGAACGTGACTTGCAGTAATTACTGTGAAAGGAACAGAAATTAAAAAAAGGTTTTTAGTGTATTTGAGAGTGTACATGTTGTCATATCCAATGGGAGTGTAATGGAAAACAGTACATAATGGTTAAAAGACCGTATTGATAAGACATAAATATTGATTGAAGTATGACTTACTTAAGGCCAGGGTCATCAATGACAATGTCAGCTATAAATTTAATCTGAAAGATGCAAGACATCTTTTTTAGATTTGTTTTGATTGTCAGGATTAGAACAATTCTAGACTCTAGACTTCAGTTGCATTCTGTAATGCATCTGAGAAAACTGTTTTTATATTATGTCAAGTTTTACCGTTTTCTGTGATCGAGGAGGAAGTATGGTGACATTGGGTAGCTTGTTGTTGCCTACCACCGTCTCGAAGATGAATGATTGTACACCAAGATTATCAGCTGTGATACTGACAAAGTTCTGGTTGGTAAGGTTCATTTCGTGCTGATGAATGGATAAATATAGAAAGAGGATTACAAGTTTTAAACAAGTACACCGCAATTCATCAGGCAAATCTTAGTGTGTCCTTTAGACTCGCTTACCGTGATCACCATTTTAACGCTATCTGGAGTGAAATAGACCATAGATGACTTTAGTTCTACAGATGACATATCCATACTCCGTGGGAAGAGGAAAAACAGGATCAGGGAGCAGATCAAAAGGCAAAGCCCCACTGATATAAACACATACAGTTTCCTGAAGCACATAAAACCACGTTGTACATCACTTTGAAAAAACTGACATTACAAAGCACATTTCATCGCTGAAACTAAAAATTGCAGAAGTATAGTCTACTTGTCATAGTGATACTGACGTGTGGTGAGGTTTCAGCCTTTGGTCGCTGCAAGGAATAACTGCCACAAGTTGGTTTTCCTGACCTGAGGATGTTAAGATGGGCAGAATAAGGGTAAGTGTGTTTAAAAGCCAAAACTATTTTTTTTTCCCGCAACAAATAACAAGAAAATGAGTAAATAAATACTCTTTTTATTTATTTTTTTTTATTTACAGAATCACTGAAACCTGCCTCTCGGGATGCGTCCTGTGCCCTGACAGGTAGGACATGGCTCTGTCTGTCCTTCTCCATTGATGCTGCCATAGTCCAGCCATTTGGAAAGCCTCCGCTTCTCTCCATTTTTATCCTTGGACATAATGTTGTTTTTCCAGGAAACGAAGGGTCCGAACTAAAGACTTCTACAATAAACAGTAAGAGAGCTTCGCTAAGGTTCATCTGTTGTAGGTGCGTAGCTGCAAAGAAAGTCTTTCACTTAAAAGTTAGGGTGAAAACGATTGCATTGTTCTAGTTATACATTACAGTAATTAACCACACCATCTCTACAACATCCACTGTAGGTCATATTGTAAAACGGCCCCAAATGAACAATAAAGCTCCACAACAATAAAACTCCAAAGATCTTCATGAATCATTTAGAATTAATTTCAGACCTTAAATGCCACAGTATCGCTGACATTATTGCAAACCTTTGTAATATTTATATTTTTACTCATTTTAATGTTTATGTAGGTCACAACGGTCTCGATTTACATACGTTTATAATTGAAGTGGCATTAAAAAGCGCAGAGCAATAGTTCATCCAAACTGCAAACAATATGATAGTTAATATGATAGTTAAAGATGTTCGTACGGCAAATACCACGAAGTGTTAAAAAATTATTTAGTTAGCCAAGTTTTTTTCTCTAAAGCTGCAAAAAACGAAAGCAGTTGAAGCGAGCTGCTTACCTTGACAGCATTCGCAATGATTCAAGATGACTCCGAAGCGCGACTAGGCAGGAAACACTTATACGTTTTAAAACGTACATAATTTTAAGAGAGATATAAACTCGCGCTCAAAATCACAATGTCGGACCAGTGTGGCTGTTTTAAATCTCAAAAGGTTGAGCGAATCAATGTCACTTTCCTTAACCAGCGTCATGACCATAACATAACTAATCGCGTTTGTCAAATCTCCACAAAGCATTTTCCCACCTACCGTGGATTCATCGAAACATTCTTCTCCGATATCTCGATTTACTCTTTCCCGAAGACACCAGACGCAACTTTCCTTCAAGACTCGTGTGTATAAATTTTTTTAGGATACGCAGCTACTTCCCTCATGGACTCTTCAGCTGTTCGGTGTCGCCATCTGCCGCTCATAATAGACGCTGTCTGTTTAAGAACGGTCTTCAGAGACTACAGCATTTCCGCATTTCCAAATGCGTTGTGTGAAAAAAGAATGATTTAGTTAAAATGCTAACTAAAAAAAGTGAATTTTATTTATTTTAAAAAATGAAAATCCTAAAGGATTCCTCTATTACGTCTTCTTTCAGTACAACGTACAGAGTGTTCGGTTACAGAATCCAGTAAGCTTGGAATCAAATATAGAATAATATTCTCTTTTTTTGGCTATCACTTTACAATCGTCAGAAATAGCAAAATCATATCGTGGTTGGGAAATCTGTGCTCAGTTCCTGTCTCACAGGAGGAAGCAGACTGAAGGAGTACCGATTTTAACCTTTAGAACATTCCATTGTTTCAGCAGGTCAGATGCGTGTACATTAACCAAAGTTTTGCTGATTGTGACGATTTTTACAATAACAAGACGATTTGTGCTGAGGCAATACAAATAACTCCCACACACAGAAATGATAACGGAATGTCTTTTATTCACCGTGTTGGACACAAAAAGCCATGTTGATAAGCCTTCGTTTCATAGTAATACATTGCACATGAAGATGACAAAGATGTCCGAAATTGGTGCCTAGCAAACTCTTGACCAATCAATCGTTGGTTGTGTTAAGCATGACTAAAACACACATTGCACATTCCTAAAAGTTTGGCAGCCCAACACCTTAGTGTGACATGAATTAGTGTGATTTAAAATAAGATATACAAATATAGAGGTCACTATGACAAATAACAAAATCAGTACAGGCTTTTCTATTTATGTCTTTCCTCTGAGAGGCAAAAGTGCTCAAACAAACCAAAATCCTCTGGGCATTGTCTCAAATGTATCGTCTTATCTAATCAAGCAGTACAAAAGATACCTGAAGCCTAGCTAACAACAGTCTATATGTGTTAGTAGGACACACACACTGAATAAAGAAAGAATTAAGACTGCCTAATAAACCTTATGTTTTTTCCCCCATTCATAATGTCCTATATAAACATGAAACTAAAATTTTACAATCAAGTAATTGCATCATTGCAGCTATGGTCAGTTATAGCGATACAGTTCTCTTTTTCAAGAGTCCAAACTATTTCTCTAACAAAACAACATCAGAGATAATTTCATCATCACCCTACTCCTGTTCTGACAGAATGCTGCAACACGATGAAATCATTTACAATTCTTACACTTTATTGAGGTTGCTCGGTGCTTCCTAATGTCTTGAGATGTGCCATTCGCTGTCGGTCAACTGCACCAGCTCGTTGACCACATCAAGTAAATTGTAGTGATGCTTCCTCAGCAACCTTTGATTGAGCGGCTGGTTGCTGAAACCCATCTCCTGCAGTACAGCCATCATGGAGGCATCCTCACAGGCTGGGTCAACAGCAGGCCGCTGAAAGACAGCCAAACCAAAGTTAGTATGTTAAAGGTCACTCGCGTGCCAAGTCGAGGATTAACAGATAACAAAGCGTAGAGGTGCGGAAAATCAAGACTGGAGTACACAGCTACCATAATTCAGTATCTAAAACACAACATAAATATTAAAATGATTTCCGAAGGATCATGTGACACTGAAAACTGGAAAAAAATGCTGCTGAAAATACACGGGTATAAATATTTAACAATATGTTGCTCATTTATTTTTGATAAAATAAAGCCTTGGTGAGCATAAACGTATTTCCGAAACATCTTGTCAACCCCAATCCTCTGAACGGTACTGTAATAGAAAGAAAGTCATGTGCTGGCTGTTTATGCTCTTGACTAGTGTGTCGTGCACTGAGAAGAAAAAAAAAAAGACTCACCTGTGCAGGTGTGCTCTGGCCTGTAAAGAGTGCTTTATAAGCAGAGGCAGCCACAGAGAGCGCTCCCTTCACCAGCCCCTCTGTCAGACCACCGTGACGTGCCCTGCAGAAGAAGAAAAACAGGAACATAAGATCATGTCATAACAGAAGCGTGCCAAAAACAGAACGACTAGAGACATTCATGAAACCGCCACGAAGCAAAATTCAAAAGTAACAACTAAACGAACAAGCATAGCTCGACCTGACTGTGCTAAATAGGGTATTTTAATATGTGTGTGTGTGTGTGTATTTACACTTTTTTTTTTTAATCTTTAAAAAGGGTGTTACATACTATCACAGCAAACAAAACAGCTGTTGTCAACCACAGGAAACATTGTAAGCAGGGCTACTTCCTCCTCTGCTGCATTTAAGCTTGCAGCTTTAAAAAAAAAAAAATTACTTTTAATTCGATATTTATATTAAATATATGCATCCTAAAGTCAATATTATAATGGGATACCTATAATGCACGTAAGCAGACAATAGCTCAATGATGAACACTGTGTTGTTATACCTGAGATCCTGGGAGCTGCAGATCTCAAAGGCACTAACAGGGGCCTCTAAATGAACTGATCTGCAACCTAAGGCAAAGAACAGATATGCAATTCTGTCACTTTTTTTTTTTTTTTTTAAATGGCTCAAAGCTGCATAACAACTAGTTTAGCTAAAAAACAATTAGTTCAAATGTCAAATAGTCTTACTGAATATTTGAATAAAACAAGGTAGAGAAATAAAGAAATATATGCCTTTTATTATAGTATTAAATATTTAATGCTTAATATTTTTTACATCTCTTTGAATATATATATATATATTCAAAGAGATATATAATATATAATATATAAAAACTGTATTTATTGCTTTTTCTTTGTGAATTCTTTATACCTCCTCCAACAAAATTTACCTTGACACTGCTTCCAAAGCAACTACTACTACTACTAATAATAATAATTAGAATGTATTTTTATCTATTTAGTTATTTCATAATCATTTTCAGCCAGAATTATAACATGTATGATGCCAACTCTTGTGAAACTTTAACCTTAACTTAACCTAAAGTTTATTTATACTTCTTTTTGTCCTCACAGAACTGACACTGAGTCATGCAGACATGGAAACTCACCACTTGAGTCATCGTCAGGTTGACATGCGGTGTTGTCTTCAGAGGCCCCTGGTCCTGACTCAAGGTCGTGAGATCTCACTGATCTGCAAAAGAAACACGAAGCGATTAAAACAAATGAAAGTTGGTGCATAATAACACATTGCATTCACTCTAGTTTATAAATTAGTTTAAAAAGAATTTGTGGATTCATTCTAAACATCTCTGAATATTTTTTAACCTGTGGGTTCGAAGAGATGGGGGAGGCGAAAGAGCTATGGGTGGAGGTACCATCTCTGGAATTAGAGGAGGAGTGTTTAATATCTGAGAGGTACAGAGCATCCGGTTCAGGCTGTTTTGAAGCACTGGAACAGGTATGGGCTCCTCATTTTCTCCTTCGGCCGTACTCTGGATTTGCGTTGCCTCTGGCTCGTTGGCAAGAGGAACTGCAGACTGGGACATTGCTGAGCTATACATCGATTCTCCCAGGGGCCTGGAAGTATCGAAGCAGTCAGGCAGGATGACAATGTAGTCCTCTGATGAGGCAGAGGACACCTGGCTGCTCACCTCATCCCACTCTCCCGCTTCTTCCTCTTTTTCTTTATCATTTTCACGTTCCTTAGGTTCCACTTCCTCTTCATTCTCGTCCTGTGCAGCTGGGTCGGTATAGAGGTTTTCATTTGAGCCAATTAATGCTTCTGAAAAGACTGAAAATAGCCAAGAGTAAATTGAAAGAAGGAAGAGCTCGAGCAGAAAAGCCATGTTTACTATTAGCGAGCCAGAGCGGAAGGACACACTGCTTTCGTGGTAACTTTTGTACTTTCAGTATGTCTAAGTGACAGCGGCATTAATAACAGAGGACGAACATGCAAACCTGGCATGATGGGTTCCTCTGTTATAACAGGCTTGGGCACAGGGAGTGGAGCCTCAGGCCTATTTATGATTGCCAAATGTCTGTCGTTCTTCACAAGTAATGATCTCTCTTGATAGCGAGCAGCATCATAAACTGTAAAATAATTAGAAGCCAAATTAGCAAAATAATAGCAGCATCTAAAATATCTATTTGATACATAAACAAAGGGTTCTACGAGAACTATCACAACAGACCGTCATGTCTCCTCATGTTGGGCCGGGTTCTGCGCTGAGGTTTACGCTCGGGCTCCTCCTCAAGAGTGAGAGAGCGAATCACAGTCTCGCACACAAACTGGGTCCCACTGATGTCTTCATCTCCTTCCTCATTGCCAGGAACATCCAGAAGTTCATTCTGTCTCTGAGGCGGCAATGCTAATAGGAAACAAGTCACATCAGTGTCAATAACCTGTCCATGTTTCAGTCACAAAGGCTTTGATTCATCAACAGATCATTTAGAATCTGGTTGTAAATATTTAAAAACCTATTTAAAGGTAATTTGTCCTTCTGGTACGTTGTTTGTGCTACTCTTTGAAGTTTTAGTAAAAAGTGAGTGAGAAAAAAAAAAAAAGTTTAGTATTATGTATACACTTTAAGGTTAATTTTGAAATTAAGATTGGGTTGGGGTCAAGGAATTAATACTTTAAATTGACCGACAGAAGACACTCATTTATATTGCAAATAAATACTGTTCCTTATATAAATCAAAATTTGTATGAAATCTGGCAGCTTTTTGACCTTGCATAAGGGTAAACTATCCTATTAGGCAGCACAAATATTCTCACAATTGATAAGAATTTTTTCTTGACCAACAAATTAGCATTTTAGAAAGATTTCTGAAGCATCATGTGACAATTCAGCTTCGCATTGAATAAATTAGATTTTAAAATGTATTAAAATAGAAAAATTATATTATTTCGCAATATTACAGTTTTTATCGAGTAAATGCAGACATCATGGGCTTCTTTCAAAAACATTCACATCTCACTGACCCCAAACCTTTAAACAGTTTAGAATACTAATTTCTTTTTAAAAGTTTTGTGCAGCTTTATATGACCTATCCTGATATTTAGACATTCAGATCTCATCTCTATTGGGGTTGTTATTCAAAATGCACATAAGATGCTCTAACCTTGACTTTTTTTTCTGCCTGAATGTCCAGCCTCAACTTTGCTTAGCCCCGTACCATGCTTTCCAAACAAGGGTCCTTGATGAGGAAGTGGAGATACACAGGGGGTCATATCTGGGAAAATTACACAATTACTCTAAATAAATGAGGCCAGAATAATTATGTACATGACGTCAAGGAACAGACCCTGAGGAAATATTACATAATTGTGACCGGAATGAGGCCTTACCAGCTGGACTGTTGGCAGGAACTTTCTCTAATTCTTGCACAATGTTTATATCCAGCAACTCAAAGGACAACAGATCCTGGGGGGAAGAAAAAAAAGACTTTGGACATTAGTTAAGCACACATCATTGAACACAAGGTGGCATCTTTGTGTCCAACAACGCACTACCTGTGCCGTCAATAAGTCCACTGAGGGGATGTAGTATTCTCTCCGGGAGCTGGTGGAGGTTTCACAATCTCTGGTGCCTGACCAGAATATGCCATTTTTCCTCATTAGACAAAGATCTGCCCTCTATAAGAAAAGATATTACAGCATTTGATCTCAGTTGACATGACTTTTAAAATGGCGATACTTGAAAACATTTAAATACTGTAGTTTAAAGTTAACTCACCAGTGATTTGCTGCAGTGGGTGGATTTCTGCTCAGCATTTGGCACCACCACAATGCTACACCACACTCTAGGCCCGAACTGCACCCCGCAGTGCGCCAGGCGCCAGTGAGATGTGTAGGTGCCCTCCAGCAGGGGCGCAACAAACGCCACACTCACCACGCCGACCTGACCCGGCTGCAGAAAGGGCACTGCGACTTCTTTTTGCTCCCGTGATCCCAGGGTCAGGTTGCCCCACATAAATTTCAACTACAAAAAACACAATACACATGCAAACAAAGTCCACAACGTGTGTGGAGACACGTTCTTTTCAAGCTAGGATGAGTTTCAAAAAGTACCTTGGTATCTGAAGTCCAGTTGATGTTGCCAGTGTTCCTCATCTTCCAGTACTTGATGAACTTGGTGCCTGGCTCCAGACAAGTGCCATCTGGTAGATTCTCATCCAGAAACAAGGCAGTCATTGTGGGCACCAAGGTGGAGCAGGAGACCTTGGGACCCCTGGTTTGAGTGCACAGAGGATCGTCAGAACAGCTTTGTTTCAGCGTCTGTCTTTTTCTTGAAGCTCATATCAAAAAAAGTACAAAAAGGACGTAATACATAAAGGCAGCGGGTGCATTTTGAGGTAGTTCCATCCACTTGCCAGCGATAACTCAACTATAACAGACAATGTGATAATCTTGATAATGATTGTTCTGGGCTGGGTAGGGAGGTCAAACCCAGCCCTGACCCCTCTCAGTGTGGCCCTTACTCTGGACTGGATGTTTGAGGGTCTGGGCACAGGGCCGGAGCTGGGGCTGGTCCTGGGCCTAGAGATGTGCCGGGAGCGGGGGCAAGGCCCGAGCTGCTGGTCCCATTGGAGGCTCCACTCCACAGCAGACCTCTCTTCTCCAGCCTCAGCTTCTTCTTGATCTCCTTCACCTCGGCCTTCAGCTGCCTCCGCTCAGCTTTTAGCCGCTGTCTCTCCGCTTTTCGCACCGTCCTGTCACCCCGTCTCAGAAACCTGAGAAGGAGCCAAAATAATCAAATTCAATTAGCAAGCATATCTCTTAACACCATTCAGGCTAAGTGGAAGATATCAGGGCTGGAATAATTTCTTAATTCTGAAGATCCAAATTGATCAAATTGAGGAACTGACTCTTCTTTGATAGCCTTTTTTCAGATTAGATGAACATGTTCTTCCAAAAGAACAGTGAGGAATTAATTCTAGAATTGATCCCAGAAACTCAAAAATTTCTGATTTGAACAGCCCTAAAATATACATAACATTGTACTGAACACAAGTGTTTATTTTGGCTTGCCTGGGTTCCGGAGTAACTCCACGTTCAGGGACAGACAAAGGAGTCCTTGTTCTTTTTAGGTTGTGGCTGGGATCGTGTTTATGACTACATGGCTCACATAGGATACAAGATGGACAAACACTGCACACAGAGGGAAAAAAAGGTTTCATATTGATTTTTACATCCTGTAATTCAGTTTCATTACTTCAAATATTGCCCGCTTATTAAATATCTATGAAGAGTCATTTGTAAGACATGTTTTAGGACGTTCTCACCTGCACTGATATCCTCCTCCAGTGGCTGGTCCTTTGCAACTACTGCAATTTGGAGTTGAGCTAGAGGCCCTTAGCGTGGTGGAGCCTGTAGCTTTCTGAGTGCCAGAAGTGCTTGGTTCCTCTGCTGGTGGATCCGAGGGTCTGTGTGTGCAACACTGACCAGAAAACTCACTACACATCCTGTCCACCACCTCCCTTACCACTTGATCTTTAAACTGCAAAGACCATTGAGAAAAGGTTTGTAACAGTTTGGACCAGATTCCACATTAAGTAATGTGTTTATTGTGATGCGTCTTAAAAATAAAAAAGCAAAAGAATTATCAGTTTGACTTTTGTAAGATACAGTACCCTGTCCATGTAGGATTTAAACCATGTTGGTACTGCCTCCTCCTCAGTTTTCATCCCTTTGTTTTCTTTGGCCACAGCCTGTTTAAGAAAAACAACAGAAACAGGTTTTCTCAGAGTGAAATGATCTCAGCCTGCAATAAGGACAGTTCATTATTACAATTACTACAGCATATTAATAAACAAGTTATGCACAAACTAATTAACAACTACTATAAAGACGACGTATAGTAAGTTAAATTACAAGACTGCAAACTGCTTACAGAGTCCCGCTCGGGGGTCACCTGGGTCTCCTTGTCTGCCATCTTGACCCTTGCTCGATACGGTGGAGCCGGTCTAGGATCTATCTTTAGTTCTGCCTTCACTGCACCACCCTCTGCCTGACCCTTCATCTTATAGACATTCATGTGTAGCTGGTTGGCCTGTTTAAATGCACTCTAAAAACAAACAAACAAAATAAATAAACCATTACAATTAAAAATAAATATATATATATATATATATATATATATATATATATATATATATATATATATATATATATATATTATTATTATTGTAATTATAATGATAACAGCATAATAATAATAATTAATAATAACATTCACTTTTGGTTTGTGTATCACACAAAAGACAGAAAAATAAAATACAAATCGGTGATCTTACCTTTAAAGCTTCTGTATATTCATCTGTAAAATAATAACATAATATAAAAATAATATTTATTATTCACTATGATTTCAATATTTTAACACCAGAGATAACATATTTGGAGACTGAATTTGTTACATACCTTGACTGTTTATGCACACCTGTAAATATAAGAAGGATTATAATCAGTAGAAGTACTTTTGTAATATATATATATATATATATATATATATATATATATATATATATATATATATATATATATATATATATATACACACAATACACATGATATTTCATTTTTTTTGTTTATAACAATAACTACTTTGCCGACTGCTGTCAAACTTTTTCTTAAAAATGCAATCCAGGTTAAATTATGAAATCACAGATATTCAAAATGATATAAACTCAAAATCATTATTATTTACCTCCTCGTTTTCCTCGTCAAAATATTTCACTTGAAAATGGCTCAAACCGAATGTAGTTTTAATCTGGAAGTTACAAAAAGGCATTAAATAAGGTAACAATGCAAACAAACACCATCACAAACTGCAGACTTTGTTAAAGACATCGAAGAGTTACAAGCAGATTAGAAAGAAAAGCGATATTCTCCAACGTTTCCCTTTATTTACAATATGTCATAATTTATGGCCGAACAGAAAGGTCAAGTGCAAATGACAGATATTGTTGCATTTCATAGCACTAAGATTTTTATAAATGACCCAGCTGTGATATATGTTAAGACATATCTGCTACGTAATAGAATTAAATGTCTTGCCTGAAGATTAAACGTTTTATACCCCCCGGTTAAGGTTTGTTTATGTAGGCCTCAGCTACGGCCTTCCAGGACCAAGAAATGTAAACGTCCCCACAGAAACGCCACCCAGCAAGGCTTAATGACTCCTTACCCAGGCCTCCACAGTCTCCCACTGTGCTTTGTTCGTGTCCAAGACTGGAAATTTCTTCACGTTGCCCCTAAAGTTCACTTTGACAGTGACGGGGAGGTTCATGGCTGTTAGCCAGAGTCAACTAATGCGTTTGATGCGGGGATGTGACGCTCTAAAAGCCCGTGGTGGTGGCAACACTGTCAGACTTGTCTTTTGCGTTCTTGTTTACATCGCTAGGTTCGTACACGCCCCCAACACACGTCAGAGGAAGTGTCTCAGATTCACTCACTAACAAAATATATGGATTGTGCCATGGCAAAATATTTGAATTGAAAATACTTTAAGGCTCGTACAAGTATTTAATTCGCCTTTATAAGTGCTTATTTTTAGATTCCATCAAAAATATATTAAGGAGAAAAAATATGACGCACGCATGTAAACTACGTCTTTCGAAGTCGTCCAGAACGTAGATGTATACGTAGCTAGATGCCGTTTTGGCACGGAAGCTATGTGATTACAGCGATATGTCGGTGTGTACGCGCTATCGTATTGATTTGGTTTTGTCATGAATTGCGGGTGATTCTGCACGTTCCAGATTAAAACAAATTCAAACTGAAGGAAGAGTAAATATTTCCACACGACAGGGCAGATGTGACGGCTATGTATTCCCATCTATGGTCTCCGGGCGCTTACGTCATCTAGATGCGCGCAAGTGCCTTGTGGCTGACAGCAGTTAGTGAGCCACACGGTTAGTTAATGCTTTTAGGACAATCCCTTATTTTTCTCATTTATTGAATTAATACGATGTCTTCGCTTCTCAAGGTGGACAATGAAATCAAAACAAAGGTAAACGTCTCGCCGCTCCCCTCATTTAAATAGCGAGCGCTCAGATGAATTGTTTGTAAATGTTAGCTTGCGGCTAGCCGGCTTGCGCGTGAGCCGCCTCGTGAGCGTGTTAGCTAACTTTTACGAGCACATATGCGCGTGGAATCAGTTTTATATTAAAACGAAAAGGGCCGTTTTTAATAAAGGATGCGAGGGTCGTGCATATAAAATCTTTAGAGTGAAGCCAGAGCTCCCATGTGCGCGTTAACCGCGAGTGTGTGGATGAAGCGTGTTTTTAGCACAGCAGCATGCCGCTGCGGGACAAGTACGTAGTGCTTTCAGAACGCTTTTGATATCATTAAGCTAATATTATATTTAAGTCATTTATAATGTTGGCAAGTGAATACGATGAAGTTCGCCAGTCTAACGAGTCAAGGGAGAGCGGGAAACGGCTCGATTACTGGATAACCTTTCATGCTGTAAACACGGCGTCTTAAAATAGAAGGGCCGCCGGTTGAGCTTTTCTGAAAGTGATTGACTTTCAAAGACACCACATTATAAATTGTGGCCACAAAATCATTTTGTGTATTGCATGTCTTGAGGTTTATATTTATATATTAATAATTCTTGTCTTGCCAGGTTGATGCTTTCAGGGAACGAATTACAGCAGAGGTGAACTACTGCACTTAACCAGATTTTATATAAAGTTATGTGAATGTTTCGTGACTATTGGACGGCTTATTGTTTAATTATTCAAATTTAGGCTGAAGACTTGGTTGCAAACTTTTTCCCGAAGAAATTGTTAGAGCTTGACCAGTTTTTGAAGGTAAGTTTAATCATGAAAAACTATGCGTTCTTGACAACTTAACTTACTACTTGAGACACGTGAGCTTGTGTGATAGCTTTTTGATCACTTTTCTTTTTTTTTTTAAGGATCCCACAATTAATATCCGTGAGCTGAAAGAAATTCATTCAGAGATCAATCTGACCGTGCCAGATCCAATTCTTCTTACAGACATCCACGATGGACTTGAGGGAGTAAGAAGCTAATTTTATGTTCTTCCTTCATTTTTAATTCAAAAGCAGCACAAGCTGAAAGAGTGACGTGAAGTCTATGGATAGGATAGGTTTCTGGTACTCTGCAAATAAATTGTCTGACGTGAATCAAAAAGATCAGCAAGTAACCTTGTAATATTTTTTTCAATAGCAAAATGCTAAAAAGAGGAAACTCGAAGATGGTGCAGGAGATGACAAAGGTGAGTTTTCCTGCCTAATAAAAACGCCATTTTGATTTTGGCGAGGGATTTTTAAATCCATATTAAGTTGCATTTTGTGAACTCAATCACGAGTTGACAAGGCTAAATACAGATATAAACGCAGTTTAAAACATTTTGACTTTGTTTACTCTCAAGCGCTTTCGTATCTAATTGAAAATGTATTCAATGAAATCTTAATGTCTCATCTTTCTGTAGTTGGCGGGACCAAGGTCTTTGTCATGCCTGGAGGAATGATGAAAAGCAATGGCAAGCTGGTAGAGCTGATTGAAAAAGTAAAGCCTGAAATCAGAACTCTAATAGAAAAATGCAACACGGTAAGGCCATGTAATCATTACGGCAGATGTGTCCTCACTTTTTAACGGTGTTGTGGATAAGTGTCACTTCCTTTTGTTTTCTAGGTCAAGATGTGGGTTCAGTTGTTAATCCCAAGGATAGAAGATGGCAACAATTTTGGCGTCTCAATTCAGGTAAGTTGCCACATTTTAGTTTTTCGTTTGCTACACTGAACGTCTTATGATGAATGAATGAGCTGCATTTGTTGTAGGCCGATATAAAAGAGCAAGCAGTGATTCCTCACGATTAGCTGTAAATGTTTTGTGTAGAACTGATTTAGTTGGAGCCGTGATTCTGTTTATCTTCACCATAACAGGAGGAGACGGTGGCTGAACTCAGAACAGTGGAAGGGGAAGCAGCTTCTTACTTAGATCAGATATCCAGGTATGACACATCAGTGTTAGTCAAATTAAAGGAAGAGTTCACCCAGAAATGAGACCACATATTACTCACCCCGAAGCCGTTCTAGGTGTACGAGTTTCTTCTTTTAGACGAACAGAGGGTTTTAAAAAAAATTTATCCTGGTTCTTCCAAGCTTGATAATGCTTGTGGAAAGCAGCCATTATATTGTAGCTCCAAAAATTGCATATATCCGCAAGTACTGAGATATAAAACTAACCTCTACATCTTCAGAGGGTTATCACGTGTCCTCTGAGGCAGATCAATGGGTTTTTGTAACAAATAATTTTGTTTAAAAATTATAACGTAAATAACTGACTGATTGACTCAATGACTCTTTGTCTGACTCAGCATATGAGGTACATTGCGTCATACGTCGTGTCAGAAGGTACATAGGTTAGTTTTATGTCGTAATATTTGCGTTTATATCTGATTTTGTTGGAGCTTCGAAATAATGGCCGCTATCCACGAGCATTGGCAAGCTTGGAAGAGCCAGAGTCCTTTTTGAAGAAAAAAAATTGTATATGACTAGGATGACTTCAGTGTGAATAAAATGTGCTGTAATTTACATTTTTGTGTCAACTATTAGAAGTTATATACTTTGGTTTTCCTTAATTTTTTTCTTTTCTTTTTTTTAAACTCCTAATACACTTTTACAGGTACTACATCACAAGGGCAAAGCTGGTTTCCAAAATAGCAAAATACCCTCATGTTGTAAGTCATAGCTAAAGTTAACGCATACCATTTAAGATGAGGGATTCAGCAGTTATTGTATGTATCATATATATATATATATATATTGACTGTTATAGGAGGATTATCGTCGTACGGTGACAGAGATTGATGAGAAAGAATACATCAGCCTCAAGATCATAGTGTCAGAACTGAGAAATCAATATGTAAGTGCTGCTATATTGTAATAATGCACATTTATGAGAGTCATTGTTTTAATTTACAGAAAGAAGTCTGTTTGTATGTGCCGTCTGGGAATTGTTGCGATTTAGTAAAATGCAGTTGTCTTGCAGGTAACGTTACATGACATGATCCTGAAGAACATCGAGAAGATCAAGAGGCCGAGGAGCAGCAATACCGATGCTCTGTACTAAGATCTCCCTCCCTCCTTCATTCTTGGCCCGTTGTTCCACCATTTGGAGCTAGCTTTAGCCTTCAGGTGGTTTTAGAGCAGTCCTGTCACCCATTATTCCCAGGCCAAGAGACGGACCGCTCAATCAGGCCTGATAGAACATGCCACTTAAGATAGAAGTGTTAAATATGGTCACTATTTTAAACCCTTTAAAATGAGCCCTTTTTGATTTCTTTGTTTCTTAGCGGACAGTATAAATGTATAAAGGCAGAGCCTGAACATGCGTCCAGAGGAAACTGTCTCAGATTTGTTTTTTCTTTATTTAATTAAAGAAACGTTTCAACAGTGGACTTCATTTTTTTTTTTTTTTTTTTAATCTTTTGCAAAGCCAAATTCCATGTAGTTCTCCATTTTCAAGTGTTTCTGAGCCTCCTTAGGGGTTAAGTGGATACGGACCTACCCGTGATGGTCGGTTTCTCCGGTCGAGAAGCTCTTATTGATGCTGTATTTCACTAAAACAGGTTACGTTGTTCAACTGAAATGTACATGTAGGCTGAAGTGGAAGCGAGGCAGTTACTGTGCGAGATTTTATTTGGAGTGTGTGCTGACAGTTATTATATGATGGAATGTTATATTTTCATCCGAAATAACTGATACATCAAATTCTGGAAGCTTTTTATGGTTTCTTTTTGTCCAGTTTTAAGAGTGATACATTTTGCTGAATAAACTATTGTTTTTACAATACATTTAAGGCACGTCATTAACTGCTGTTTTTGTGTTGTGCTTTTTTTTTTTTTCTTCCTCAAAATGTTTTTGATTTGCAGTCCATGTATGAAAAGTGTCGTTTGTGTAACTACTTATAAAGTCCAAAGTGGCAAGGCGTTTTATTTTAATTCAGACTGGGGTATAACAGGTTATTTCTATGGAGTTATATCCACCGAAGTGATTAGTAGACTATTGAGCTAAACTATTTCAAATACAGAGTTAGAGAGAAGGAAACGGTTTTACATACTAAATAATTTATAACAATGGTTCTTAAGACAAATAATTGTATTTAATAATTTATGCTGTTGAAAGAGAATAGATTTTGTGATGAATGAGAAGTTTAAAAAGAAGTTTTTACATTACAAATGTTTTTCTCACGTACACCATTTGCTGAAATGAGGCTCATCTTTGAACAAATGAAACCGTGACAGATTTAGACGAGCTTCTTGGTGTACACTATTCATGTGACATAAAATGCTTATATGCAATGAGTTTTGGTCTCAGGGTTTAGGTTCTAGAAATGGTTTTACATTCTAATCGAATCATTGGCATCTTCCGAACCATGACCGCTGCTTAAGTGTTGTAACGCTTAACATTCTGTGATCTTCACAAAAAGCAAACCTAGAAGAGAAAACAAATATTTAACACCAGTTTGAATAATGTATTTTAAATGTGTGCTGCCGAATAATATATCTTTCTAGTTCCAATAATATCCAGCAGGTGTCAGCATGGAGGAATTGGATTTAATGTTGAATTAATTTTGAAAACTTTTGAAACTTTAAATTAGTGATAAAGTACATTGATGAATACAATATGACAGTTAGAGATCAATCTCAGCTCAAGTCGCTTGCTTTGCATTATGGCTAAATAATCATGTAGAACGAGTCTGAATGCAAATACCTTATAGAATATAAGCAGGATGTAAAAACTCCTTGGGGACTATGCCAATAGCCCCATCCAGCTCTCAGACCCACCACCCATGGATGTTATATTCCTAGTTTAAACAAACAGAAAAGCACAGACACGTGAAAGGATGAATTTAATTGTATTCAATACAAAATTAAATTAATCAGCAAACACATAATACACATACTTAGCCTTTTTTTCTTTGCATATAGCCTATATTGTGTCCAAATATGTTCACTCTATATTCATATTAAGTCTTCTGTCATAGAAACATCAAGTGGCTTAGCCACTTTGGAACTGATGAAGATTTTCTATCTGTGGAATCACAGAAAATGTAATGCTGTGGCACGAGAAGGCACTTATGCTGTTCTTAAGGGTGTTTACTGAGTTGTATGGATCATCTGGGCTTTAAAACTGCACATAAAAACAAAGTATCGGGATGTTTACAATATAACTAAATTTCATGCACCTGCATACATCCATTCGAATGCAAATATAAATGTCAATTCAAATCTTAAAATGCAGCTTCTCGGATAATTAAAGAAGTTAGTTTTAAATCTGTTGATAAACATTAGAGAAGTACAATTGCCCCTAGAGATACTGACATAAAATTGGGGACTAGTTTAAAAGTGTATGCATAGCATTGGTTCCTGGATGCCTTGAAGAAAGCAGAGAAAATCTCTCTTCTTTTCTAGAAGCTCTGAGGTAACATTCTCCTGATTCACTCCTCTCCAAACACCTTTAAGAGCTTTTCCAGGCCAAAGCTCTTCAGAGTAAGAGAGGAGAGAGCCCCAGATCTGGCCTTTAATGAATGAAGACAGATTCAGGTGGACAGGGGTTTATAAATGAGGAGATTAAAGAACACGAGATACACTGATAGTGAAAGGCTGAAGTGTTTTAAGAGCTTTAGTATTCTAGCAGCACACACTGTACATTTAGACATGATGAGCATGTCATCCATCCACTGCCTGCTGAGGAGAGTAGGAACTAATTACCTTCCTCTCTTTAAGCACACCCACAGTGCTGAGAGCTTAATGTAGTCCTCAGCCCATGCAGATGAGGCGCTTTAATGATGCTATACGGAATAAAATCCATCTGGACGGTGAGCTCAATGCCGTTGCGGAATCAACGCCTCGGTACAGCGGTACATCCAGGAACCTGAGCTCTTTGTTTGAGACGCATGCAGCTATGCAGATGGGGATTGTTGAAGGTGTAGATTGATGTTCTCATATGACAGTTCAGTAAACAAGAAGTTAATATCGAATAGCTTACATTTTAGACCCAATACTGCCAGAAGGGAATATTCACACAGTGCGTTTTGCATTTTAGTGCACTGCTTTTCCATTGTTTTTCTATGCATAATGTATTAGACACGCGTGACTGTTGCACTCACATCTTGCCTCTTTTCCAGTGTCTTATGCATGTTACACCGTTTTAAAAAATGTGCAAGTTTAATAAATCATTGTTTTGAACAAATCACTTGCTTAGATTATTCAATAGTTTGCTGAAGACGGGCTGCGTTCCATATCATCCTCAATATCCTTATGCAACGCACTAACTAAAGGAACAGCCTAAATTATTAACTTCTTTGAAATAATAATTATTCAATGAATCAATCATAAAGAAAGTCAGATTCAGTCAGTATCTGCTTTCGAAATTGCATACATTCATGAATTGCTTTCCTTTTTTCTGTCTGTTTTTTGTGTAGTATGAATGTAATCTGGATGTATTACATTTGTCATGTTGTCCTTATTACTAGACCTATGGCCACATGGGATAGTCAAGTGCCCGTCCTTCTTTTGTCACCTACTATAAAGTTAGGAAGCATGCAGTTTACAGGTGCATTTCTTGCTTCAGAATGAAAATAACTGACTAAATGATTCAGTTATGTACAAACGTGGACCAAATTTGTGTGTAGCAATTCATTTTTGTCACTTGTTCATTGAATCATTCAATAAACCAATTTGTTCAAAAACACTGATATATCAGACCAATCTCATGGAAATTCGTACATACTTTACAAGATTTTGTAAAACCTCACTCATACATATTCATACGATTTTTGCTAAACATAAGCAAAATGTAATAAAATTACCGGTTCGAATATACTGCATTTCAGCAATGCCTAGAACAACGAGGACAGCAACAAAGTGCTGTATAATACTCCTCATAATCACAGGTGCGTCCATTGCCGATTTCAACCACGCCGCAGCGCCTCCTATCCAACACGCCTCCTCCGCCCTGCCTCCCTCACCCCCAACCAACCCCCAAAATGGTGTAACTGTGGGTTCAAACAGAGTACACACACAGTACAAGAAAGAGAGTCAATACATTCCAGTGCAGTCCGTCCCATTTCGATGACTCGTGTCCTTTTCATTCCTGCCTCATTTTTCCTGCCTCCCGGTATTAGCAATCTGCTTTTCGGCAATGCATCTGTCAGCTAGAGGCATTTGGGAGACATCCAATCTGCGCCTGACCGCAGAAAGGGTTGTTATAGAGATTTACCCGAAAGAACTGCATGGGACTGGGATAATGGGTGGCTTTTCGGGAAGCTTCTCTGTAACAGGACAGGGTCAGGTGCGTCTCAGCTTGGTCTAGGTCTGGTGGGCAGCTGCTGTGAAAGTGAAGCGATGGCGCTGACCTCCGCACGACCTTCTCCCGAGAAAGGCGGAGTTGGCACAGGGAGCTATCGAGAGTGTGCGTTGCCATGACAACACCTGCAGTGTGCCACTGATATCATTTATTTCACACTCAGGGGGGCGGCTGGCAATGGTATTCAGATGGGCCCATTGCTCTCCAGCGACCGGGAGACAGATTGACAGCTAATGATGCCTTAAAAAGGAGTGGCTTAACTTGAACAATATCATGACGGGCTCAAAAGTGACTCTTGTCTATAATAACGGCAGAATACCGATCACCGCTTTTTTCCTCTGCCCCCTGTAAATTCCCTCTTAGATGACACGTTTTGCATTCACGCCTCCCACCTCGATCGCGTTTTAATCATTTCCCTTATTTGCAAACTCTCCCTCAGCGCATTCATTTTTTCCGCATACGAGTAGAAACGCACACACACTCACACACACACAGTGGAGGCAGTAGACATGGTAATAAGAATGAGACATGAGGCCTCTGCCCCTGGCCACCAGCTGACTGAGGTAGGCCTTGGGAGTGATGGAGCGCAGGAAGTCTCTCATTGCCCCGCCGCTGAACCCGGCACTCGGGTGCTACAACCCCCTCCTCCGCTGTTCCTCTCCTGCTTCTCTTTCCTTAACTCGCATCGTAAAGCATCAGCTCCACACGCTCAGTGCTGCACAGGGACTCACTCATCCAGCCATCTTAAAAGACAAACACCAATACGTCACGTTGTTTGCTTGTCCTAAGCGGCAGACGCGGCAGGTGGCGAACAGGTATTGATCTGCTTCTCAAGCAAAGACAGCCATCGTTCAATTTATCTCAATCAGTGCATTTCATTTGCATGTCATTTTCATCGGAGCTGGCCATTAAGAACTCGTAATATTAATATTTGTTTGGCGTAGTCAAATAAAGCGAAGCGGAACACCGCAGCCCTTATATAATCCCAAATCCGGGGCGTTGGATGGTGCGACATGGAGTAAAAATGGGGATGACCAAATAATCTGCTGTCGTAAAAAGTACACTTGGGGATTACTGATGGCACTTAAACTTAATAGGCATTTAAAGTGGATTGTGTATGCTGCTGAGAGCCTGTAATGATGGCTGTTTATGTGGCCTCCCATTTATAATAATTATGCAGAGTGTGAGGGGGGCAGCCGCCGTGCAGTTCTGGACTATTGGCTTAGGCTGAATAATGACCTACTGTAGTTGACCTCGAGATGACCGTTGCCTTCTGCATGACCCCAGAACCCCAGACTCACCCCCTGATGCCTCTGCTGGTAAATAGAAAGCTCAATATGTCTATGCAGCGCCACAAAGAAGGCAGGTCCTTAGATGAGTGTGTGAGAATGAGTTCAAAAAGGAGTGTCTATTTCCACTGGACTTTCCTTTTCTTTTATGGCACCTTTTCCTTTTCTTTAGGCATTTTGTAGGAGACTGACCCCCTGGGCGGGAGGCCAACTGGAGCAGTCATCTGTCTGAAGTTTACGAGGATGTGTCCCACAAGGGAGGAGATAACGGTCACAATCGCACAGTTTTGTCTGTGAGAACTGCACATTCATATGCAAATTCGCATTTATGTTCACCTGTAAAAACCTGCACAGTGGAGCATGAGAAAATTACACATAACCATCCTAAAAGCTGTCTGAATGATTTAAAAGCAGAAAATCTTAAAATGCATATGCATATGCATATATATATGTGTGTGTGTGTGTGTGTGTTTGTGTGTGTATGTAAAACAGTTTGTAAATTTAAGATAATCAATAAATGACATGAAAACATAATGCAAAATTAGCAAAGTTTTCAATTCAAACCATTAAGCATTTATTTTAAAAACCACTAGATGCACCACCCAGCGTGAAAAGTTACAATCTTCAGCCAGAAGGTGGCAGTAGTGTCTACAGCCGTACTGATGAAGCATCTGGATGTTTAAAGTAGGTTGGACCTTGTCTAGACTGGCATCTAAAGATTCCTAGTTTACAGCCCCTAATGGTGAGAGTGTAAAGCACATGCCGTAGAAAGGCCAAGACGAACTGAAAGAAAGAGAATTGGTGGGCTTGCATGTTAAAAGGGTCCAGGAGAAGTTTGCCTCTATCTTTAGTGCAATAAATCTCTTTGCTTCTCATTCCAGGATTTTAAGGGGATTCCAGTGGGAATTCTGGCATGTGTTGGGTCTGACCTTTGGGAGTCATGTACTTTGAATCTAGGGGCATAAATTAAGAGTCTGGAATGCAAAAGGATGGCATGGCTGAAGAAAAAAAAAAAGGTTTAGGAAAAACCAAATCTCCATGGGCCCCTTCAACTACACGTAAGAAAAAAACCGAGCACATCAAACAAACTATAATGCAAAAAACAAAAATAAGACAAATAAAGTACATTTGTTAGCTAGCGCACATGCAATGTGATTAGAGCGGGAAGAAAAACATCCCCAAATGTCCTGCTGCCGTGATTCTTCAACCCTGAGGATTGAGTGGGCTGTACAAAGCTGGCAGATGGATGTTAGCCTTAGCCAGTATTTCATGTTCAAGTGTTCTGAACTAAAGAGCCATGCGGCATGAGCAGTGAAACAATGGCGGCAAGGGAGGCTGATCTGAAGCAAACAGCAAGCCGTAGTGCAACTATTATGGTTGCTCATAAAATGAGCTCTAAATGATTCACCAGCAAATTTAAACAACAAAAAAAAATAATTTGTACTGAAATTATGTGTTCAGTTATATGTTTTGGTAAATAACAAGACAGTACAGTCCAGTCCAGAATTAATTTTTATTTTTTTTTTGCATGGATAAAAAAAAAAACGTTTTTAAATAAATTAATTTAGAATAACATGAGGGAAAAAAAATCGTGACAAATTTGTAATTTTGTGGTACCCCTCTACATTTAATTTTCATGTTCCATCCAAGTATTACCAAAATACCCTAATAATAACCACTAATGAAGGAAATATTTTGTGCATGTGCTATCACCCTCCCAAATGCTCCCACATATTATAGATACGTGTAGTGATTTGTGTAGATGAGCCGAATAGCTGTTTATTCACTGTAAGTGGTGGATCAATAAAGACTGATGAGAGAGCTTTTTTTAATCTGTACGCTCTGCTTACACCAGTGCTGTGACAGCGCTGTCGACCTCTTTGATTTGTGACTTCACAGCGGTCAATCATAGCGCAGCCTCAAAAACCTGTTGGTTAGCGGAATTGATTTAGCACTTTCCACGTCTTTATCACCTTGTAATTACGCTCGGTGTTGACACAAATATACTTGGCCTCCCCTCCACGCCTCTGTGCAGCAGAATTTATGCACTCAGGTTTTATGACCACTGCTTTATGAGTGGGACCGCTAGAGTTGGGCTTGAGTTCTAGCCAGCGGTCTATATTTCACTCAGTAAGGTCAACGTTCCGGGGAAGCACCCGTAAAACAAGAGCAGCAGACCCACATTGTCTTTGGATGAATCCGAAGAGGTCTACGAGATTTGAGCGATACAAGTGCAGCCGTTTCGAAAATGCTGCCATCAATAAAAGCTATTTCAATTACATGTCAGTCACAGAGGGATTAAAAGTAAGAGCTGATAAATCTACTTGTCTGAATATAATAACAGCATGATGACAAAATCAGAGACAGGCTCTAGCTATCTGAGATGGTTAGACTCATTGTTTACACAAATTAGAAATACGGCATGAGATAAAAATAAATGACCCGTGCACATCCTTACCTTGTTTTGATAACCAAGCACGGTGCATGTAATATATATGTTTTTTATAATAACTGAATAAAATCTGGTTTTAGCTCTCCCTGTTATTTAATTCAGTTTTTAGGGATCATTAGCTGTCATAACTGTACTTTTCATTAGGGATTCATTATTATCGAGACTAATTCCTCTGCTAGATTACCCCCATTGTGTGTGTGTGTGTGTGTGTGTGTGTGTGTGTGTGTGTGTGTGTGTGACTTTTTTTTGTAGAACGCAAACTATTTTTAAAGAATGTTTTAATTGTTTTGTAATGTAATTAATGTTATTAGGGCCCTAAATGGCATAAGACTCCACTTTCATTCTATCCTCAAAAAACTGTCTGTTCTGTCTTTTGTGGTTTATGGGGACACTAATTTATTTTATAATATGGGTATGACAGAGATATTACAATTTGAAGGTGGTTTATGAGGACACTGCCAATTGCCTCGTAATTCAAAAAGCTTAAAAAACTAAAAAGGTTTGGTGTAGGGCAACAGCACATACAGACTGTATAAAAAAATTACCCCATAAAGTCCCCATAAACTACAAATATGTGTGTGTGAGAGTGTGTGTGTGTGTGTGTGTGTGTGTGTGTGTGTGTGTGTGTGTGTGTGTGTGTGTGTGTGTGTAAACAAAGAAAAAAGAAGGTCATACAGCCTTGCAACAACAATGATTGTTCATTTTGGATGAACTATTCCTTTAAGATAACAGCTCAGTCAGAGGTAAAATTAAAACACATTGATTCTTTCAGTGGTGTATCTTTAAGAAACAGCTACACTATGTGTTCCTGCTAACATCCCATTTGTAGGACACAAAAAATATATAGATTAAAGCGAATGCACCAAATAAAGTGCTTTGCTTGGCCGATCGCTCAATTTTCCAAGACACAACTACTGCAATGAATCAACAGCCTATTACTGAGAATGTGCCTGTATACAGTATTGCGGTGGTCTACAGTCCGCACATGTACAAGGGCCTTTCTGTAATGACAAGCTAAGTAAAACGGTTTAATATCTGTTAGAATAGTAATTAGAAATGTAACTGCTGTGTTAGAAAGCTGATGTGTTGCTGATATGCTATTCTTTTCTTAAATTCTGAGACTGATATAGAATAATCAACAGAGAAAAAAGCAGTAGAAACAGAAGCCGCAAAAATTCTGATTCATTATACTTTGGCTGAGGCCTTGTTTGTAAAATCCTAGAATGAGAATGTACTGACTAAGTGAAGACCATCGCAGCATTGTCATTTAGCATACAGTAAATGAATAGCCGCTAAGAGAAAGTCAGTGAGTATTGAACGATATTACTCATCTTATAGCCAGCTGCGTATTATTCATCATTAGTGAGGAGATGGATAGAGCGAGATAAGAGAATAGAAAAGCAAAATACACGCAGAGTGCTTCAACTAACAAAATAGCCAAGGACACAGCCAACAGCGCTGAACTAAAAGTCTGACCTTGTGTGTGTGTAAGAGATTGAGGGAACAAACACAAACCTTGCTAAGGATGTAGATGACATCTCCTCTCTGGAAGGCCAACTCATCGGGTCCATCAGCTTCACAGTCCCACAAGCCTTGGTAATAATTTGCATAATCTGAAATTCCTTTATTTAAAACAGAAATAAAAAAATAAACTTTTTTTTGTCAATTTCTAGCACCTCTTTATCAATGTATCTTCTTACCAGATTTTTCAGCCCATTCTTCAGCATTGTCAGTATCTTCGTCATCTGAAAAATACAGAGGGTCAGAGGTTATAGAAATACAGAACAAGTACATACATTAATTTCTTCCTTTGGCAACACTTCACAGCAGCTAATATTGCAACATCTTTCTTGCTAATTTAACTTCGGGATCAACTTTGTGTACCTCTGAACTCTTTCATAAGTATATTAAACCATATGTGCGGTGCTGGCAGAACAGCCAGCTCGTGTTTGATTTATAGGGGAGGTGCCAGGCCGGGTTAGATGGCTAGTGTGTTTCAGGCAGACAGGCATTGATTCTGGGCGTGGCACCTCTAGGTCTATGAGGTGACAGTGATAGCCCAGCTTTCCGTCTCCCACATCCATCCTCACGCTGTCAGCCTGCCGATAAAACCACCGTCCAGCAACCCTATACTTCCCACAGCACAAGCTTGCCCTGAGCTTCCAGGAACAGCATGGGGAAAAAAACCTGTAAAGCTAAAGTAGCCCTTTACCATATGTGCAAGTGCAAAATATACATCTAAAACTCGTTGAAATCTGCTGCATGAGGCTTCATTGGAAAAACATGAGATTTCAAAATTAGCATTGTCAAAATGTAAATGGATAATTCTGAATCTCAAAATATTATATATATATATATATATATATATATATATATATATATATATATTATTCTTTATATATATATATATATATTTTTTTTCATTAATTAAATTTAAATAAATTGAAAAAATGTTGAAAAAATGTTTTCAAAAGAAGTCTTTTATGCTTACCAAAACTGCATTTTGAGATCAAAAATGTAGGAAAACAGCAATATTGTGAGAGATTGTTACAATTTATAATAACTGTTAATTATTTTAAAATATTTAAAATAAAATTAATTACTGTGTACAATTCATTTTTACAAGTTTTAAAGCTACCACTTACCACTAGTCTTTAGTGTCACATGATCCTTTAGAAATCCTTCTAATGTGCTGACTTAGTGTTCAGGAAATATTTCTTATTATTTTTTTTTATCATCAAAACACTTATATATATATATATATATATATATATATATATATATATATATATATATATATATATATATATATATATATATATATATATATACACACACACAATTTTTTTTTCAGATTTATTTGATAAAAAAACACAGAATTCCTAAGTGGCAATATAAACATCTTTACTGTAACTTTTACAGTACTTAATGCATCATTGGTGAATCAAAGTATTACTTTCTTACTGACCCAAAATATTTGAATGGTATAATAAAGGAGATTATTTAATATATCAGCACACTACATTCAGCACTTTTTAGACAATGTCATAAAAGACCTGCTCAGCACTTTTCCATACTGAAAATCTGAGATGCGTAAGAGGATGAGAGAGAGATGAATGAAGGGCGGAAAAGTGAGAGAGGTGGTCACTCGATCCGCCATCTGTGGCCAGCTCAGCTGCCCAGCACACATGGCAAAGTAAGGTGAAAATGACAGCACTCCAGAGTGATGTATTTCTCCTCAGAGATCTCATTAGGTCCTCTGAGGGTCCTGCTATCACTCTGGGTGACCAGATCTTGATGTATATGCTCTTATTGATGGTGTTCAACACAGTAAAGCTGATAGTTTCAACTTCAGTTCCAAAAGCCCTCTCAACAACTGATATCAGTATTTTTTTGTATTTTTATGAGGATAATACAATATTAAAACAGCCAATCAATTAGATACACAGTTTATTTTTACCTGGAAGCACTTCATAAATGTCTTCTTCGTCCTCTTCATCATCCTCTTCATCTTCTTGAGTTCCTGCTTGGTCCTTCCATTCTTCACGGCTGCTTTGGGGGGTTTGTGCCAGATTTGGGGTTGTAACCGGTGCAGATGCTGGTCCAGGACGTGGAGGTGGAGGTGTGGTAGCTCGTTCGATGTCATCATATGTCTCTTCCTCTTCTTCCACCTCCTCTTCCTCCTCATCATCAAAGGGGATGAAGTTAGAGCTCAGATCTTGTAGAAAAACAATAAACAATCATTAACACCTAATACAGTAATATTGTGAAATATTATATTTATACTATTATATTATTATATTTTCCTACAATATTGCATGTCACTCTACAAATGGAGAGAAGCCATAACGGCAAACATTAACACCAAAATAATGAAAATGACAGAAAATGACAGTCTGATTTTCATAAATAATTGCTTTTTATTACAAATAGCATTACCTGTATAATTTAATTTGAGTGAAAACCTGAACTAATAACATGAATTTCCTATGTTCATATTCTTTTCCTCTTGGTTTGGTGGGACTCCAGACACATTAACTCTACAGGTTTGCGCTAAAGATCATGTGATCCAGCATGATCTGAGAACATTCAATGTCACGCTTTGTCAATAAATAGAGCATAAAATCTAACTGTAAATAACTAAAAATAATTGTATATTTTGGTCTAAATCTAAAACTGAATTAATGTAATTTTTAGACCTCAGTGTAGCTTTGGAGAATTAATTTAAAAAAAAAAACTGAAATTTAACACTGTGCAGAAATCGGGGGTGAAAAAAAGTGTTAAATTTGACATTTATTACAGTGCTAATACTTAACGATGCTTGTGCCATTTGGCTGTATGTACATAGGCGAAGGGGGGTGAGGAGGGAGAAAACTATCTCAGGAGTGTCCATTACTTCCCGCAAATCAGAGGGCCGCATTGAGCCCATTTTAGAGTGGCGAGGGTGCCTCAGATCTGTCTCAGATGAAGTGAGGGCCTGATTGCAGGTGACTGAGCTCTGTAACACAGGCTATCGTATCCTCACTGCCTGGATGCCAAGCAGGACCAGATCGATGCACCTAAAGGATGACCGGGCAAATCCCAATCAATTTCCTGTAAAGAGCGCTGCGCTACGGGGAAGAGGAGGCAGCCTGAAGCACGTTGGACTCAGAAGCTCAGTGACGTGCTGCATGAGGAGGTCTAGAGACCATCTTATTGGCTGAACCAGGAGGAAAGTTATTGGTATGTTTTTCTGGGATTTTTTTGTTTGTTTCTTATAAAACTGCTTGGATCAGCATATTATAATATATGTTATGCATTCTAATAAACATATGTTTCATATCTCACATACCCTTGAGGACAAAATTGATCTGGTCCACCCATTCCCTGGCCTCACGGGGACTGCTGGCTGTGAACTGCAGAGAAAAACTATCATTGTTTATTTGAAGGCTATTCTCATTCTTTATTGTAATGACAGCAAGATGACTTTTATAATTAGCAATGAGAGTGTGTTTGTGTATGTTGAACCTGGTAAGAGCGTCTTCCAGGAGCGCTCAACTCAAAGCACGAATTCTTCTTAGAGTCTTTGCGTAAGCTGGGCACCAGCTCCGCACTGTAGCCGTTAATATAAAATGACCCTTTCTGCTGCTTGTCTGAATTCAGAAGACAAGACACAAGATTCTCAATATCTCTGTCTTGATGTTCATGCCCTCATTAAACAGAACAGGACATACCTTTTTCACTCCCAAAGTAATAAAATATAGTGTTGTTTAACACACACCATCGCCTTTGCCATTCCATGCTGAAGAAACTGTGATCTGAAAAAAGAAAAATATTAGAAATGCTTGTGGATGCTACGCGACTTGAAATACTTTGATTTTAAAGATTCCTTCTCACCACGTCTCTTCTTCTCCAGGTAGCCTTGTTTTAGGATGTTACCCAGGTCCTGCGCAGCCACCAGAGGTATCTCCTCAAAAACTGTCAGAAAATCAGAAATCAAGGGAAATTATGTTGCGAAATAATGTGCTATAATATAAAATGAGTGCACACACTTACTCAGACATGAAATAGAAAACTTATAATTGTTTATAAAATGAAAATATTTTTGTGGTCAGTAAGAGTTATGCTCACCAAGGCTGAATTATTCAGAGAATGCAGTAATTTTTGCTATAAATAACTGTTTTCTTTTTAATATATTTGAGAATGCAATTCCTGTGATAGCAAAGCTTAATTTTAGCATCCACTACTGTAACCTCCAGGGTCGCATTATCATTCAGAGATCATTTTGATATGCAGATTTGGAGCTTTAAAAAGTAAAATTTCTAAAGGATCATGTGACAATAAAGACTAGCGGTAAGTGGTAGCATTAAAACTTGTAAAAATGAATTGTACACAGTAGAATTAATTTTATTTTAAAATATTTGAAAATAGTTAACAGTTAGTATCAACTGTAACGATATCTCACAATATTGCTGTTTCCTTGCATTTTAGATCTCAAAATACAGTTTCGGTAAGCATAAGAGACTTCTTTTGAAAACATTTTAGAAAACATTTTATACCACAAAAATTAGTATGTATATATATATATGTATATACACTACATTTTTAGGAAACAATGTATGCATTTACTGTCATACTATCACTTCAGGTCAATTTACTATGTCCTTGTAGAATAAAATAATTTCTTTAAAAATAAAATCTTACTGAACATATTATACTATACAACCCTGGACCACAAAACAAGTCATAAGTAGAATGGGTATTTGTTGGTATTTGTAGCAGTAGCCAAAAATACATTATGAGTGAAAATTGGCGATTTTCCTTTTATGCCAAAAATCATAGGGGACCAGCCCACTCATAAAAATTGTCCCAGGCCCCTGACGGCACTGCTGATGACAACTGTAATAAGAATATATCAAAATCTCGTGCAGGGCTTGCTGCACTTTAATCTGCACCCACGCGTCTATTTTTAGCGTGTTTTCTAGGGCATGTGAGAGTGGCAGCGCATGCGAACAATTTGCTGAAAACAGGGAAACGAGACACAAATCCTCACCCTCGCGATCCGGCTTTCATCAACTTCAAACCTCAAGAGCTAAAAGAGAGCGTAGGCGACAGGTGGGCCTCTGGGCACGCTACCAGACTTATTTAAAACTCATTTAGACACGAGCAGATGCTTCCTTCCCTGCACACTAATGTCGAAGTAATCTCTGTGGCATCTCTTCTCTTTGAGCTAAGGCTGCCATTCGATGTATAAAACAGACAGCATGCAGTGAACTGTGCGGAGAGCTGTGTTGTGAACTTGTCACCGGAAAAAAAAAATGCCAAAGAACAAAGATAAGTGCAACTGTGACGTGAGGGGCGGATATAACAGCTTGGAGAATCTAATGCCTCTATAAATAAGACTCAGCTCATCAAACGCACCCAGTCTGCGTGACATCACCATCGAGCTCTGTATGCCCGCCATGTTATGTGTTCAGTTTATCAGACAGATGACCATCTCACAAAGGAGCCCTTTGACCCTCACTCACATTCGCGAACACACATGAGCCTTTTCTGTACACACGGTCACATCTACGTTGTCATAAATACAACTGTTTGTCAAGGGTAGGTTGATGTATCATCGAAAAAAAACGGAGGCCTCGGTCCAGCCACTTCTCTGTTCATTTTTCTCTTTGTGCGCCTTCGTCCCGACACCTTTTACTCCCCTCATCCATCCACATCCCCCTCTGTTCATTTATCTAAAAGGTCAAGCCCCCGTAATAGTTCAGAAGAAACAGAATAAACAGAAGAAATGTGAGAACGGCGTACAATTAACAGTGTCTCTAATCTTCACACACCTACTGACAACCTCCTTCCTCGGGCTTTGCCGTCTGACCCCACGGTGCGGTCAGAGATTTTAGCAATGGCCAAATGAATGGCGAATTTGTGTTCGGTCATTCTTCACAACCTACGACCTGCCTTCCCGAGGAAACCAAACAGTGGGCGTGTTTCTGGACAGTCACTATATTCGTGATTCTTCCACAGGGTAGCAGTGTAACCAAACATTTCACCTACAGAAAAAAAATGGCATGTTTTTCTATTCTGAACTGTCTCTAAGGAAACCCAAGATTCTGATTGGCCCAACGGATGCAACATTTAACTTCAGTCATTTCCTTCAAACCAATGAAAGCTTGATATATTTAAAGCCACAGAGGACAAAAAGCAGCCCAAAAGGCAGTGGGGGAAAAAAACAAAAAAAACTAAACCAAGAGCTTGAACTATATTACGTTTCTGCCTGTTTCATACATCGTCAGTTTCCTTTGATTCTACATGTTTTTATAAACATGCCCGTTTGAAACCATCATAAACAAAATCATTAACCTCTGACTACTGAAGTGACATAAAAAATGCACGTGGAACAGGTCTTGAGGATTTTCATTTCAACTATAAATTGTATTTTTAATTATTCAGAGCGGTGAGGTTTCTTAACTCTCACCCCTTGCATTCTCCCTCCTTAATTAGCATAAGGCCAATCATTTCCATTTAAACGTGCTGTGGATGTTTATGAATATTTCAGAGTGTTACATCACCATCGTTCTCGGAGGCTTTGTGCTGTTAGGCCCTTTCCGACTTCATTTATTTTGTTTTCTCATGTTGTTCGTTACCGACATCAATTATTCTGAAGTATTCCAAGGCAAAAAACGGAGCATCAAAAATCATGCATCGCAAGCCTTATTTAGTTTTCGCTAAGCAGACATCCAATTCCAAGCTCGGTTTTTGTCAGTAACTCATGACAAGAGGCACACAAATACGTGGAGATGTGGGGAGACGAGAAAGGGAGCGACACAAAGCTAATGACTTTCCTTCAGGCGCTCTCCGTGGCTGCTAGACGCTTTGTGGTGATGCATGGCACGGCCTCTGCAATGTGGCAGGGCGAGATTGGTGGAGTGAGGCATTGAGCGTGCCACGCAGAAGGACGTTCATCAGTGCCACGGCAGCAGGAGAACGGGGACTGATGCCACGAGAGGAGCTCGGCGGGATACGGGAGAACCGAGAGATGGCCGGCCCAGCCTCCCTCCCCCAGCTTCTGCAACACGGAGGTAGGCACGGCTCCAGGTCACACTACTCCTACCACCAACGGGCCGCTGTGTTTACTCCCCACAGACCCGTTCCCTTTCGTAACAATAACATCGAAAAATTGAGAGCAGCAGGTCTCAAATGAGTGGTGAACAAACAACCTAATATAATATTTAATTAATTACTGTTCGTCATAAGCTCATTTGAGGTGTTCGTATTGGATAATAAAGCTGGGCTCTGTAGGCATTTAACATCCTCACCAACATGCATAATACTGCGCTCACAGGTGATGTTATGAGCACAGCAGGTGATCCGGCTATAAAAATCTGATTGATGCTGTAATGATCCGAGCAAGTTAATGTAAAACACCATTAAATAGCATCACAGTTGAGTGGCTATGAGTCAATGACAGGGCACAGTCAGCAGTGACAGATGCAAAGGCCTCTCAAAGACAGGAATGCGGCAAGATGTAGATTTAATCATACATTTAAGTTTGTTTTCTTTCAATTATTTAAAGGCCTGACAAAGGTAAGATGATCAAAATTGTATATTAAATTTTGTATTTTAAATGGCAGTGTGTGTGATGTTTTTCTCTTCTCCGTTTATCTCTTTATGACATTTGCAATGATCGAAGTGCACTGATCAAACTATTAAATATTTTAGGTAGATTGCATGTCTGCGCTTCAGGTTTTGAATCGACACAAGAGAATGATGTGCTGTGACACAACAGTCAAGATCACTAACATATTGATTAAAAGAGTCCAATAAAGATTCCTAACCGATCATGTGATCACATTTGCATACTGATGCATTCTGTTATAATACACCAAATTTTACAAACACAGATGCACGAATTCCCAAATACAGATGAGCAGATAATTGTTTTGATTTTACAGCTCACATCTAATAAAAGGAGGATTTTAAAATTCTAATTACAATTACAAATACCACAAACATGATTAATCGTTTTAATTCTACAACTGAATTTGGCCAACAAAATAATATTTAGTACAGTATGAAAACGTGTAATAATTTAGAAGACATTTACGAGTTTTAATAAATTACTGGAATGTGTATTAAACATAGACACACACAAGACTGATAAATTAAAAAAGAAACTAAGCAATAAGCCAAAAAGACAAGAAGATGCCTGCATATGCTGTACATAAACAGTGCAAGAAATCTGCATCGGATCGATGCCCTTTCCGTGTCTTCCAATTTCGCACCGCGTGCACGGGACGCGCGGGCCTGCGGCTGACCTCGGCGTGAACCTCAGAGATGAGGTGAAACAGAAGGCACGAGGGTCCCTGGGGGGCTGAGGGGAGAGGCAGGGGAGGAATGCTGATCAGGGAGAGATGGAGAGACAGGAATTACTGCGCTCTCCTGTACAGCACTTGATTAGAAAAAAGGAGCACTCCGAGCATCCTTAACCCCCCTGTACTGCACACCAATACGCAAACGGCACACAGAGAACAGCAAATTGACACATTTTTCCTCATTAAAGCAAAGGCAGTGGCCTCTGTGCGATGCCTGCGCACAGCAAACATTAGGAGGGTGAGAGAAAAAAAAAAAAAAGAGAGAGGGAAATGCATTAGGGAGGGGGAGCGAAAGACTGAGAGAGAGAGATCCCTAGGTGAACGGCTCAATTGAACATCACCTCTCTAAATTGTCCTTAACAAGAACTGATTCGATTTGAATGAAAAGGATCTGTTATTCACAACATGAGACCTGAAATCAGGCAGCCCCTGAACAGTTTTGCAGTATTACTTATTATTTACAAGATTCCAGGATGGACCTTTAGCCGGCCTCTGTTTAAAGGCGCAATTGTGGGCTTCACACATGATGTGGGAAACCATTTAGCATGCTTTAGTGCCACAACATTGTTCCTTTACTGACGAGCCGCACCGTACAAGAGGAAAATTTATAGTCTGGCAATGAGCAGGGAAAGCAAAGGGGGTCCTCCGTTGAGAGACCAGAGCTCTATAAATTTTACCCCCATATATTATGACATCCATTCAAAAGTTTAACTGCAAATACTATAATCCTGAGATGGCAGAGAGGTTGGACTGGGGTGCGACAGCCAGAGGAGATATGACTCGAAAGCAGTGTCATCATCACACACGGCCGCGAAGAAAAATGAGTTCGGCGAGATGTGGAAATATACTTAAACTAGTGGAGCCGAGGCATGAGAAAAGCTTGGAATTCGGTGCTGTCGGTTATAGCCAATTCACAAAGAAAAATGAACTAAATAGACATGAATATACAATAAAAATGAGTGCGTGTTTATTTCAACCAGAAATATGAGCAGGTTTCTCATTTTTGTTTTTTCTAATGTAAAAAGGAGGAAAAAATGTGAAAGGATGTGAATTTATTTCACACAAGAAAGTAAAAAGTGACTGCATACGTAGATCTCCATCTAATACCTTCATATTAAAAACATTAAGATCAAAAAAAGTAAACCACAGAATAAATGTTTTAAATAAACTGCCTACATTGGACAACACTGTGGCATTAAAGGTATAATTCAGGCATTTATTTAATTGTTTTTATGCATAGCATTGCACTGCTGCTGCCGTTTCTATTATCCGTTCAATATCTTTTTGGATCCATTTACAAGACACTCTGTCACATGCAATGTTTTGAATGTGGGGAGAAATTGAGACATTCCTGTAAGAGAAGAAAAAAAAGGGTCGAGACGGGGAGTGTTGCATTTCGAATGAATCGTAAAAACATAAGTTTAACCAATTAGAAAGTAACTCCAGTGCTAAATTATATGCCATCACCCCGTGACAGTGCAAGTTGTAAGTCTTTACAAATAAAAGGGATTTGCAGAACAAAAAAAAAGGAGGTAAGCATGTATAATTTCTTCTGACTTATAACTGCATTTGCTAAATAACAGTTATCATCTAATAAGCAGAAATTTCCATCTCTGTGTTTAAAAATATATAAAATAATTATCATGCCTAACCAGATGGGTTGGTAACATTTTGCAGTCTATTTCAACTGGACCCACAAAGACTGCACAGAACAGACTACATTCATCACAATTAACACACAATGCCTATTTTGTTATAATCTATATTTTTTCTACACTCGTTTCCGATTGTATATGCTAAATAATATTTAAACACGCCTATTATTTGCGCAGCATAACAATAATAAACTAACATTAAAATACGTATTTTCTTGTGGGATACCTGACACTAATTTTGAAGAAAAATATGTTATAGTACTAATCGCAGCTATCGATTCAATGCATTTAAAACGGGTTATATGAGTGCAGACGATGACGGTAAACACAGGTTATATTAAAAAAGCATCATAAAGGTAAAGGACTATTGGACAGCCCCGTAGTTTTACGTCTCTTATCTGCTTGATTGTAGGTTTTCTTTGAATAGTTTTGAGTCCAGAGCGCTGAAGTACGCCAGCGGACACGTGTCGACTGTCTGTGGACGGCGAATCAAGATTCATGATATCGAGCATCGATCACACGAGGAATGCGGTTCGCTCGTAAACTTTGACGTGTTTGTTAACGCTCGCATACATGTGTGCCACACAGGTATTTATGACCGTCTGATAAACTCCAGAAACTGCTTATTGTGAGTCTGTTTTATTTAACCGGGAAACGAGTGAGTGGAAACGGTAAGATTTCCAATTCAGAAAAAAAAAGCATGAAATTAGACAGCGCTAAGTGACAGCCTAAAAGTGTCGTTTAGTTTGTATAAAACGTGTAAATACGAGCAGGACCGCTAAAGCTTGAGGAAAACGGTAAAAGCTACATTTGAAAAAAAAGTCCACCAGGGGGCGCGTGTTAAATGAAAGTGAACGGTGTTCTCTGAAGAAAACAACTTCGACAACACTGAGAAATAATTCAGTAGGCCTATATATAATACGTACATAACATGTAAAAAGACAGAATTTAACATGACAACGAATAAACATTTAAATTGAATTAAATTACATTTTAATAAAAGTTGTCTTTTTTTTTTGTTTTCACAAACGTTTATTTTTTTTAGTCTGTGTTTAGGCTTATAGTCTAGGCTGTATCTCGATTCTTTTTTTTCCCCCAGGTTTTAACAAATACCTTCTTGAATTGATTCCTAGTGGGTCCGTAGACTAACTAGGCTACAGACGCCGTTCACATTTAAAGGGGTTTTTTTATTTAGTCATTCGCTCTGCCATGAATGATCAATAAACTTTGTTAACTCAAGATCGTGGTTTTTCAGATCAGTCACCGGGAATGTTTCGACCTACGCCAAAATAAGACGTCACAAAATATAATTTAATTTTAGCGGCTTATCATTAAATCACCCTAGGCCTAAATAATACATTTATAAATATAAATAATATAGCATATGGGTCCGAGTCAAGCTATAAAGTATAAATAATACACATTGGAATTAAGAATATGGGTCTTCAGAATAGTTCTTTTTTAAATAAAGGCTTTATTTACTTCATTCATTACCGAATAACAATAGTAATAATAATACAAAAACATTTAGTCTAACCTGCTTTACCTTTGCTGAGTGTTAGCCTAGCTTTACATTTTTTGAGACATTTGTGTAAAATAAGCTAGGCCCGTACATATCAGAACAACATTCAATAACCAAAAGGAAACAATTCGCATTCATATATTCATTCATTTATAAAAAGGTAATACTTTTATAGCAATTTGCCTATAAATATCGTTTTTGTGGAGCAGCACGCGCACTGCAGGTCTACCGCGCAGAAGAACCGCGCGTGTCCTTAAGTAAATAAATAGAAAGTTCAAAGGCTTCACGTTAAATGGTAGAAGTACAAGAGCCAACAGTTACACATCTGTAATCTTAATCCAGCCATATATGAGCAATGTCCTCTTTACAAAAATAAAACCAGCGCTTTATTTAAAATAATTTATTATATACACAACACAAATCTGGACACAATTTTCCATCTTATGCTACTCTATAAAATTTAGGAGAGCGGGATAAGTTAACTTGAAGTGTTTTTATTGGCTAAAGGTGCTTGTGGACTGGAGCCAGGCATTGTTGTAACAAAAAAATCACTTCACGGAAAATCCTCATCTTGTGATAACATCAAGAGGATTTTTTTTTTCTGTTGTACACTGGAATCTGTCATATCACGGCCCTGCCAGTCAGCATGAAAATGATTTGGTTCAGTGGTTACCGATGGTTGTGTTTTATCACACACACACTGCAGTAACGTGCATAACCAAGCCAGAAATCTCCCAAACTTAAATATAGGCTCTCACTCGTGAAGCTCCTCACTCAAATTCAGAACCGTGTGGGGGGAAAACTCTTTTATGATTATTACATGTTTCAACACTCAATTTAAAACATATGGTAAATTAGGCAATTAGCATAATATTTTCCATTTTTTGACAGATAAATGATACCTAAGCAGGCTGACAAATCATGGGGAGGAAAGACATTTCATGGAAAAACAGTTTGTCTGGTCAGTTTAAAGATGTGAAAACATTCCAATTGCTGCCGTATAACAGACCTCGAAGAGTCAGAGAAGTCAAATGGATTATGTCAGCAAATACAAAAGACACAAAAAGAATCTGGGAATGTTCATTTCGAGCGTAAAAAGCGCTGCACAAATGCCGAGAATTTGTAAATATTAAGAATGCAACAGACCGGTTGCCGAGAGCAAATCTGCATTTAGCCGAAGCTAAAAAAGACACGTAGAAGACATTTGAACAGCACTCCCTCCCTGTGGGTGTATACAGGCGAACACACCTACACGCGCTTTCATTTGTTTCCCAACGAAAGCATCAGGCCACCTGGGCCTTGCATCGAAACTTCATCAATCTCCAGAAATGGAATCCAGTGGAGAGAAAAATCAAATTCTCATTTGCAAGATGGGTAAGGGGGAGAGGAGAGAGAGAGAGAGAGAGAGAGAGCTGGAGGTACCTGGGAAGGCTAACCTCTAGCTGAACCCACAGCATTGAATCGTTTTGCCATTTGTCTGCGATACTGACAGGCTGCAAAGAAGATTAGACACTCAAGGTTGTGACTTCCTATTCTGCTTATTTCATTCCTTGCAAATCATGAAAGACTTCCTTTCCTCACCCACAGTAACTTTTACTAGATCGAGACGTATTATATCGAACACAGAAGCAATATTTTCCTAACCAATGAAAGAAAATGCATGATGAATATAGTGATGTACGCTCTGTTGACTCATCACAGCGCAATGAATAGGGCGACTGACAATGATATGACATTAACAGTAGAAAATCTCCTCCGAATGATCACTACACTGGGCTGGAGAAAAAGGGAGAGCGTGTTTGGGTGAAACGGTGAAATTACAAATGAGCGAGAGACAGAGCGAGAGCAAATATCAGCATTTTCTGCAGCATCGTAGCCTTCTGAGAGTGAAGTGAACTTTTGAACCCGTATAGCAGAAGCAGCGATGCACTGAGGATGCTCGGGTCTAATATGTGTCTATTTCAATTAATTAATGCGAAGGGAAACAGAGGGTGGGAAAACGACAGCGCGGAGGAAAGATGGTGTCATCTTTGCCGAAGTCATTTAACGTGCCCTATGAAGCCTGCCAATGCCTCATACTTTACTCTTTGACAAAACCGCAGCAGAATATTAATCGCGATTGGAAGAAATTAATGGATGATTACTAGAACGGATGGGCGCTTTTGGGGTGATCTAAATCTTGTCCCAGCCAGCGAAACTTTATTTGAACTGTGATGTTGCTATGGCAGCTGAGGTCAATAATGTAGACTCGGTTGCCCTAGACAGAGTTCAGACAGGTCACGAATTGACCAGAACAAGACCCAGGGGTCAAAAGTTTACTGTAGGGAGGAAGAAACACTCAAAGCGTGAGCACTCACAGTAAACGCATGGAGTTAAGAGGCTGCGTGGATGAGCACCAGCTGACAACGACTCAAACACTCATATAAGGTCACATAAGGTGTTTATGATCACGTGACTTCACCTCCACGTGCCACTGCATTAGGATAAATATGACAATCCGAGGCTGCAGGACAGAGCTCTTCCACAGTAACTGTGATGATGACGAAAATGAGATTTGGTCACTTCGGTTTGCTAAGGGTCGCTTAATTGCCGAGCTAAAATGTCTTTTTCATTGATGCAAGCTCTTTTTGGACTCTCCAGAGATTCATTACAACAATCAATTTCGCAACCATTAATTTAGAGGCTCTAAGATCTTGAGGAAAAAAAAAATTAAATTTACATCTTGATGATCTAATTTGCGATAAAGAAACATCTTCGGCCTTTCTGATTGGCTTCTCCAGCTTTGCCTGTAAAGCTGTGGTGGGGTAAGATAACAGGAACGAGAGGGGCTTTTGTTTCTGGACATAAATCAAGTCAGTGCACACAAAGAGCCCAGAGCATGTGCGGCCTTTGATAGGACATGCATTGATATTAGCCTCTTAAACACACAAACTCCTGTCAGACTGACAAACCATACACCTTTTCTGCTCTATTTGTTATTACTGAAATGATTGGTGGATTGGAGTCTTGTATGCGACCTTTTTTCAAATCATTTGCGCGATACTTCTAAGCAACTATCTGCTTCTCCAAACCATTGAGAGCTATAAGAAGGTTTCTTTTTTTTTCTACAACTTTTGCATTTCCTAAACTTGACCTGGCAAAATATCCACCCCGCCGTGAGGCTCCTCCTGCCCTGGGCTTCCCGTCCTCGGCTGCAGGGCTGCTGTCATCCAGACGAGGCTGCAGGCACGGTGGGGTCAACCGTGCGGTCTGCGGGTGAAACTCAGTTCACATTACCATACAGACAGGGGCCCTGACAATAGAGCGCCCATCTGTTCCTGTCAGCTATAACAAATCTTGTGTCAAACCTCCCTCTGGAGACAGCGAGGCAGCGCTGGCTAAATGAAATAACGCTGGCTCCTCCCATCGACGAGTCAACTGCAGCCTCGTCCTCCAGTCAGGTTAGAGCACAAGCAGACACAGTCAATTTCCCTTCCTCACACAGGCGAGCATGTGACATCACGGAGCGAGTAACGGTGTAAGAATTGAATGCCTGAACTATATTTACCCTCCGCTACAATAGGGTAAATTTGAAAATATCAGCATGCAAGGACACCGGCTCATTCATAACACAAATGCTTTTTGTTTTTTCATTCACTCGAGCTAAGCAAAAAAAAAGGGCCCTCGGCGTGGAGCGTTCTTATTGAATAAAAGGCAAATGAGAAAACAAACCAAATCTGAATTGCTGAAAAAGGTGCGCATTTGAATCTTAATCTTCATGATTATATTCCCCTCTCTAATTTCATATGCGGCGGAATGCTCTCCCGCTCAAATTCCAAATGTCCTCTCGTAGGGTTTGATGTGAGATTCCCAACTGGTGAACTAAACATGAACCCTGAACTGCACTTGCCCTTGCTGGTCATTATCTTTATTGAAAGAGCGACATGATGCGAATCTTCTTCGAGTTACTCCTCTTTGACTTATATGCCTTTTCCGGCAAAGAAGCGAATCAAAGGAGCACATCCAGGTTTGACCCCTTTTGTTGCTAAATTACAAACAACATATAAAATAAATGGGACGATGGAGTATTCATTTTTACCAGGGTTGTGAGAAGTTTCATGTCAGTGAACAAGGCAGCGTATTCAAGATAAAAACAATAAATTATGGTTTTCACAAATGGCAATTGTGTAGCCTGACATTTTTTTTTCCGTTCAATCTGGAAAACTATTAAAAGAATAGTAAATAGTTCTATAAAGTAAAAATCTCCCTCTCTTTGCCTTTTATTGGATTATAGTATCATCTCTGAGCCGGTCACAAGAGATCAATGCTATTGACTTGAATGCCCGTTAATTCTTTTTTGGTATTTCTGCAAAGCTGCAGGCTGAGAAAATTGTCAGTTGTATGATGAGTGATAAAGAAGAGAAAATGGATAAAATGCCCCTCAGGTACGGGGTAGAGTTTCAAGACCAGCTGGTTACAGAGGAGCCGGGGATGATCAGTCACAGATCACGGCCCGAAGCAAACGGCAAACTGCCCACGTAAGTAAAAAAACAAAACAATCAGCAAACACAAAACACAGATTTTGACGGGCCATTTTCAATCTGCAGCACGTCCTGTTTTTCTCTATTTAAACCTTGAATTACATGCCGGTTTCCGTTTTCAAAATTGTAGTAGGCTATACAAGTGTAAATATACTTGGTGTCAGAAGGACAAGAAAGCTAACATTCTGACACCATTGTTAAACACAGTCAAACATGCCACAGCTTAACCCTAAGAACCTCAGAACAACCCGCTCGCCTGCCACTAGAGGGAGAGCTTCATCTCTTTTGTATGGAGGGTAAAGACAACCCTCCCGTTCCCCCTCCACACACTCCTCAATGCCAACAGCAGAGTTGTGGGAATCCACTAGAGGGTGATCTGTTACCAAACACCTCCACCGGGGTATTTCATCACTACCAGCGAAACCCCCACAACAACAAATGCGCTAAAGATGCTTTAGACAAGTTTCCTGTCTCAACTTATAACAGCTTACATGCATTAGACATTGGAGTAAACGCACTCATCCGCAGAAACTCACGTTCAGGAGCACCTTCCTCCTGGTAGTCAGAGGCCACTGACATATCATCTGAGGGGGCAGAACGTCCCAGACTGGAGCTGCGGTTGTCATCTGAGCTGTCCTCAAGATTGGACTCGACTAGGATAAAAACAAAATTCAAAATCAAGAGCTTCATACAAGCAGAAACTTTGCTGAGTTAATTCGACAGACACAGGCCACATAAAATGAAAATGCCGTGGGAGGAAAATCGAATCTTTTGTGAAACCGACTTGTTTTCTATAGAACCACTGTTCCAGGAAAGACAGAATCTGAACGGAAATCTCGGTGGGCAATTAATTAGAATCATGAAACAGCTGTTCACTTACATCTGTGGGGGAATTCTTGTGGGTGTCTGCGAAAGAGAGGAATTAAAAATGTGTTTAGAGAAGAACATTTTGTAAAGGATAAAATAACCTTCTAAACAAATGGACTTCACGATGGTCAGAGGTTTTATTGAAAAGGAGTATTGCGTATGGCTTAAAATCAGGTATAACTGAGGATTATAAAATGGTTCGTATTGTTATACTCTTTCTCGGTCTGGAAAAAAAACATTTCAGATCTGCAATGAGAGCCGTACGACAAATTCTAAAAGAATCAAAGAGATGTAAGATTGATAGCAGGATGAGTGTCTGTATAAACACATGCATCTGTAAAGAAGTGCACTGCAACGTTTGCAGATGATGCATAGACAGCTAAGTATTCGTGTAAGTCAGTTCTAAAGAAAAAAGTATGCTTGTTCTCCTTGCAAACACCTAGCGCTGCAAACCACAAAACCACTCCAGCGAGTAAGTGCTGTAATTGTACTCCTTGCTTGTAAAAAACAACAATAGAAGAGCTGTGCCATTTGCTTCCTGTCTGTTTAACTGTTGCGTTTCATTTGTAGCTCAATTGGGAGCACAGATAATTTGCTTTTATAAATTTACTTTTTGTGGTTTTCAATATAAAGTACAAACAAGGAGGAGCGAGTACGCGTCAGCTCTAATAGCTACACATGAATAAAACATAATGTGACATCCCTCACCTCTTTTGGATGACATGAAAATTTCGCAGGAGAATTTCCCTGGCCTCTTGAGCAGGGATACTGAGATTCTCATCCTGGAGTATCTCAGAAACAAACAGCTCACAGTCTGAAGGGAAAAAAAGATAGAAAACGACCTCAGTAAGCTATGCTACATTAGTTAATTTGTGAGATACAAAAACATTGAATGTATATAAAAACTAATGGTAAAATGTACAAATTTTTACTTTGTATTTTAATGTGGAAAGAGAAAAATCTGATCTCATGTTGTACTGCTGCTCAATAGCGCATGCATTTTGAAATATGCAAAAGACTGTTCTATTCAGGCAAATGCCATAGACGACTGAAGACAATAGTCATCCTGTCTGTTGTGTCAGAACAGATACTATCTTATGATGGCATTTTTCATGTGTACCATTTCGTACAAAATGTGTTACTCTAAAGTAAACACAGCAAAGCAGGACAATTAAAAGAGAAAATAAAACTAATGAAATCATAAAATAGTTTGCAATCAAGGTTACCTTCAAAAGTTATCATTAAAAAAAAACTATACAAAAATAAGTAGGTCTAGCCTACATATATAGGCTGTAGCTTATTTTATGCGCACGGAAAGAGCACTAAAATCACTAAAAGCACTAAAGAGCACTAAAATCAACAGCAAAACAATGGAGAATACCTTTTAATAGTTGTCTGATGTCATCAACAACCGTACCCATCTCACTCTGTAAGACTCCAACAGATATAAGGGGTAATAAAATATGCTGATGTCGATTGAAGGTAAAAGAAATTCAGAATTAATTTGTTGGTCACTTGTCATCCCACAGCATCAGTTCACAGCATGAAATAAAAAGGAATTGAAAGAGATATCCACACACACAAGAATCGGTTGGCAGAAAGAAGATGAAGAGGAAGTGCAAAGCACGCTGTGGTGAAAATGAAACGTGCCCAAAGAGATTGTATGCGAACTTGTGATATCTGAAAATGAATGTCAAATTAATAAAAAAAAAACAACAACTGCCTATTAGCCTACTGCTGAATGCGCCTTTGCCGCAATATTTAAATTTTTACACCATAAAACCGGTTAAAAATCAGTTAGGTAGCCGTTTTCAATTTGTTGTCGTCGGCGTGAAGTGTTCTCGATTTAACAGCCGAGATCAAAACACCTCTACACCTCGTTTTTAATCTCATTATTTGCCCTAACCACTATCACGACCAGTGATCAGTACCAACGTTACACCATCACGTGCAAGTAGTGGCCATGTCTTCTCCACGTCGAAAGACTCACAGAAGCTAAGGGCTTACGGGCAGGTTGTTTAATGATCGTTGTGTTCTACGGGTTGGGTGCGTCAACTGATATATTAGCATTTTATGCTAATGTTTACTACTTCACTTCCAATTTTAAGAGAGCCCGTTCTAACACAACTGTTCCAGCGTGACCGGCACTGTTTGTGAGCAACATTAAAGCAGCTTTTTAAAAATCCACTAACGTTGCTTGTACTGAAGAAGTCTGCATGAACTTGCACGCTAAAGAGTGCTGTTGTCA